>NW_014577600.1:115787-130447 GCF_000485595.1 Priapulus caudatus
CCATCCATCCATCCATCCATCCATCCATCCATCCATCCATCCATCCATCCATCCATCCATCCATCCATCCATCCATCCCCACTCCATACGCGCCACCCACACGCTCACGCGCGCGCACTTACACGCACTATAAACTACCTGTTCTAATACAGGGCTGTTGACGGCTAACATGCCCTAGCAATTAGAGCTGACAGAAATATGACATCACATTTGAATCGTATGCGCTTATTTAATTATCGCACCCGCTCTGAAAGCGCGACGAAGTCGACGACGAATACATGCGGTTTCAACCGTCGACCCGACAGTCGCCATAATTGAGACGGAACTTACTACTACGCAATGCTGTACAAAAAAACTAGAATTGAATTTCTGCATCGCCAGCAGTTTGCGACGCGCATTATGAGAAAACGTTCGCAGCTACTGCGTCGAAATCAGAAACACGGTCGAAAACTCGCTGCATTCTTGCAGTCACAACTATATAGTTACTCGTATATGCTCCATACAAACGGTCAAAAACCGCGCCGCTTTTTAAACAACGGGCGAATGGACGGACGATGTCTGAATAATACCGTGCAGATATCCCAGTTCATTTCCAATCAAAGAATGAAAAACGGGAAATAAAAGCTAACCGGGCGTACACGTCATTGCGTTTTATTTTCGTTTCGTTTCGTTTAATTCCCAATTCATTTCCCATCAAAAAAAGAAAAAAAGAAAATAAGAGACAAACGTGCACTTACGCTTACTCGGTTACTCTCACTATACTGCTCGGAGTAATAGTGTTAAATTCTGCTTGCAGACACTATTCACTTAAGGCCAGGTCATGCGGTGGTGTTGCGTACTGTTGCGTACTGTTGCGACTATTGCGTACTGCTGCGTATGTTACGTACTGTTGCGTATCGTTACGTATACTGTTGCGTATTGTTGCTTACTGCTGCGTATTGTTGCTTACTGTTGCTTACTGTTGTTTACCTTTGCTTACTATTGCGTACTGTTGCGCACTCGCGCATCGGCATTCGGGCGGGAGCATGCATATACACTCGTGTGCAACATCGTGGCATGGCTACGGCGAGCGCCCACGCCTTCACCAAGCATACATGTTAGGGAAAAAAATCTTCAAAAAAACTCGTCAGCGGCCCACAGCGTGCAGGCGCTCTTCTTCGCAAAATGCGCGTATTTATTTCGATATAGAATATATAAGGCAAATTCCCGCGTGTAATGTATAGTTCATGCGAAGCAGAAAAAACGACGGCGCGTCTGGCGTATTGTGTATGGCGTCGTGTATTCTGTAAGTGGAAAGCATTTAGCGGGAGAGAAGCCGTCTCGGTGGACAGATCTGATGTGTGGGTTACCTATTCGCATCCTCTGAAATGAATTAACCGAGCGTTATAGCTGACACTGAACGCCGTGCGTGCGCACGTGCGTGCATGTGCGTGCGTGCGTGCGTGCGTGCGTGCGTGTGTGCATGTGCATGCGTACATGCATGTAAGTCTACATGCGAGCGTGCGCGCGCGTGCATGCGTACGTGCATGTAAATATACAGGCGTGCGTGCGTGCGTGCGTGCGTGCGTGTGTGCATGTGCATGCGTACATGCATGTAAGTCTACATGCGAGCGTGCGCGCGCGTGCATGCGTACGTGCATGTAAATAAACAGGCGTGCGTGCGTGCGTGTGTGCATGTGCATGCGTACATGCATGTAAGTCTACATGCGTGCGTGCGCGCGCGTGCATGCGTACGTGCATGTAAATGTACAGGCGTGCGTGTGCGCGTGCGTGCGTACATGCATGTAAATGTACAGGCGTACGTGCGTATACGCGCTCATTCGTTTCCATTACCGGACCTCACATCGCTCCCGCAGGTCTCAGCCTCTAACACAGAGAACCCCGCGCTGAGTCATCCGCTGTAAATCTACCGACATTGCACTCCCGACTAAAGTCTGAAAATTGAATGTCAGCGAAGTAAATTGGAACGAGTAACCCTATCGTATATAAACGAGTGTAGATCCAAAGTAAACATCGTATAAGGTTAATGTTATCGTCAGGCGTTTCTCAAATAGAATTGTACGTTCCGCGTTGTTATTCACGCTATATACGTCAGTTGATGTATTATTCTTATTTAATTTAATTATATTGCACCTTTTTACATAAAATGATCAAAAGCGCAGCGCATCAATATCGAAAACGACTGAACAATAAAATGAAATAATAATAAATGTGTACATGTGAGATAAATCGCTACAACTGCGAGATAAAATGATATGTAGATGTATGCCTGAGTACGATATACGCGCCAGGCGATATACACATTTTATACACTGAAAGCTGCTATGACAGGGCAATAAATATTTGTGTTAAACTTATATGTATAGTTCCGTTGTTGCTATTTTATTATATTTCATTGTGGCATCTGCATTTTGGTTCGTCTAAGTAAGCTATATATCGATTTAGCCATTTGTGGTCATGTCATATCACAGTGAATGAATAAAATTCGAATATTGATATAGTAATTATTCGAATCTTCTAAAACTCAATATTGGCACGCTGTTCAAATTCATTGCCACCTTGGAGTAATTGCAATGACGCATCGCTTAATTACTCCATTTATTACTGTGTACTTCGACGCGGCACTCTATGACATATGCATAGTTAAGACCACGATGTCAAATCTAGATAATAAATACTTACGGTAATAATTAACACCCATCTTTAAATCTGGTAACCCGAACTTTCCTGATAATTACCGAGCAATCACCATTACAAGTTGTCTCGGAAAACTGTTCAACTCCCTACTCAATAAACGTATCACTAATTATCTACTATCAAACAACATAATCTCAAAGTTTCAAAGTGGTTTTATCAAAGGTCGCAGAACCTCCGAGAACCTCCTGATAATAAAAACACTGGTAGATAAATATGTTAAAGTGAACAGGTCTACCCTATTCTTGGGCTTTGTCGACCTAAAAAACGCCTTTGATAAGGTATGGCATAAAGGCCTCTTTCTTAAACTAAAAACATATGGCATAGAGGGCAATATTCTAAACGTGATAACTAACATGTATTCGAAGACGGAGGCAAGCATAAAATGCAATGGCAGATTAACCGAATCCTTTCCTTGTCAAGCTGGAGTCCGTCAAGATGACATACTAAGCCCAATACTATTTAATACGTTCGTAAATGACATCCCGAACTCCCTTAAAAATGGGGTATATCCTAAAATGATGTCAGAACCAATCAAATGTCTCATGTATGCTGATGACCTTGTACTATTCAGCGAGACTGAAACCGGCCTCCAGAATTCTCTTAACGACTTCAAACAGTATTGCGACACCAGGAAACTAGAGCTTAATCATAGCAAAGGTGAGACTGTCACCTTTAGCAACAGCCACTTAAACGTTCACAAATATAAATTCAAATACGGCTCCACCACTCTAAACTCTAGACCGCACTACAAATACCTAGGGTTCCACCTATACCACAATGGTAACTCAAAATTTGGTGTAGAGAAAAAAGGCCCTAAAAGAAATGGACAGTCTAAGACGCTCTATCTTTAACTACGAAACTCCGGTCAAAACGTACATTACGCTGTTTTACTCTGTGATATCCCCCGTAACCCTACATGCCTGTGAAGTTTGGGGTCCAGACTTCATCTCCAAAATTATCAAATCGGAATCAGATACTCATGCCCAATCAAATATACAAAACCTGTTCAGCCTATGGAACCGCTTCCCATTTGAAACGATTCTGAACCAATTTTGCAAATGGGTATTTGGAGTCAGAACTAAAACTTCCAACATAGCCGCCAAAGCTGAGCTAGGAATGTTCCCCTTATTACACAATATAGTTATTCAAGTGGCAAAATTCTGGCATCATGCAAAATTCACAAGTCCTAACCCCCCTCCTGAAGGAATCTATTCAATTCTACAACGACATTCCTGAAGGCATTACTAAGACTTTCACAAATTGGTCAAAAATAGCAACATACTTATTTATAACTTATGGCAAAAAACATAATCTGGAAGTGCAATTCCAATCAAAACTACATGAAACCATACTCAACATAAAGAAAAACTTGCAACAAAAATATACCACCATGTTCTTTAACGACCTGAATGATGACAACAGAAAAAAGGAGGGTCAAACAAACTAAGATTTTATAGACAACTTAAAACAAAATATGAACCTTAACCATACCTATTCAATTTATATTCCAAACAAGCAAGAAGAGCATTAACTGAACTAAGGCTTAGCGATCACAACCTAAGGATTGAACAAGGCCGTCACCAATCCATCCCTGCTAATCTTAGATTTTGTTCTCTATGCAATAACGGGTCAATAGATGATGAACTCTATGACTGCACTGCCACCAACCACATCAGAAAAAGGATAGAAGACAAGTTTATACACTTTACATTCCTAGGCAAATCATCCATAAAATGGTTATTCATCACAAATCATGTGGCCGATCTCCTCGAACTCTCAAAGTTTATCGAAGATTCGTTCAAGCTACGACAAGATCCACCAAAAACATAAATGGTGAGATATACAAATAATAAATTAAATCACACCACATATCCCAAGCTAAATACAGATATGTTTAGACCGGGGTTTACTAGATTTCGGGCTTTACTAGTCCTACATCTGTACTCAGGGCGCCTGCAGTTTCCGATACCAAACGTTACTATCTTCGGCAACCGATACCACGCGATACTTACCGCGATAGTCTACTCACATGAATCTTGTTCGTTAGCGTAGTTTAGGAGTTTGAATTTTATTACACTAGTTTGAAGTGTTGTTTTTTGGTTAGAATAGAACGTTAAATTATGTTAAATAAAAAATATATTATCATGTACCCATGGGTCATGCAGTCATGTCAAGTAGTACAAGACACATAATTTCTCTCTTGTTTATATTAGCCTAGGAACTTGTTTTATTGTAGTTTGTAGCCTATTTGCCTGTATGATCTGCGATTATCCGTGCAATAAACTTCATTTGAATTTGAATTTGAAGGGGTGATGAAGCGGAAGATGGCGAAAGAGGAGAAGGAGAGAAAGGGCAAAGATCAGGAGGAGGATGAGAGCAAAGAGAAAGAGACCTGAAGATGGGAGAGGCGGGATAGATAGAATAAGGGGGCTGCTATAGTGTTATATGAGGTGGATAGGAATATATGGAGGCAGTAAAGCGTTATTCATTTATATTTACCACTAGGTGTCTAGTTATCAAAATTTGCAAGTGCTCTCTATGTCTTCGCATGCCCCCAGGAATGCATTATTCTGTTGAGATTATACATTTATTATGATGAACACATATCCCACATTTCCATATTCCACTTGAATCACAAGTAGGATGATATGAAAAATATCTGTCGTAGTGACTCCGTTTGTTAATGGTAGAGAGCCCTTGTGAATAATAATATGAAATGTTGCAATTTAAAAAAAAATCTTCCAAAAATCAGATTTCATTCCTAATTTCATATATATTTTTGTTCTAAATGAGAAAAAGCCTTTATTCTGTGTGTGTGCATTGCCACTGTGCGGTTTTGTATTCCCACTGTTCGCATATTAGTATTGTAAGCTAACTGGCGTGGAGGTATGGTAAGAGCCAGCGTTTGTATGTGTTAAGTCACTAATAAAGTCCTAGTTCAACATCGAATCTGCGACCCTGTACCGGCTCTATCTGATATGGAGACTAACTAACAAGACACCTTGCTGCTACGATCCACAAGAGCCTGAGACATCAACTATAAAACTCCAGTACAGCGTTATCAACGAATAGTCGCGCAGCCATGTTAATAGAGCGTGCACTCGCATGTGTCAATCTATAGTCAATTTCTTGCCCGTTTTTACCTTTTCCTCGCACAAATGTCGCGTTTTACGGGCGTGTATTGTGTCGCATTGTGCTCTCGTATTTCACACAGATCAAGTTTGCCAAGCGCAGCTGAGCATTCGCAATTCAATTACGGAAACATTTGCAATATAATGTTTCCTTGTTTTTTTTTTAACTAGTCGGTTGTTGCATCTTACCGTTCCGTTCCCCGTGATTTCCTCGGCCGATTGTTATCCTCTAGTTAGATAACGATTATATTCGCATGATCGGTACTGATCGATGCACATAGGGCAACGGTGAGGAAAAAAAACGGAAAAAATTTAATCGTTTATCGAGCGCTTGCAAATGAATTTAGTCTCGCATGTCGAGTCTCTTTATCGCGTTTTCCGGTTCGCTCAGTACATCTAGTAAACAGGTTTCCAGATGCAATGCGGTCGCCGGTTAATCGGCTTAGTAGCAAACGATATTTTACGAAGCTGCCCGCGTGTAGATATGAAAGTAGATTAGTGCGTAGATTCTGCGTGCGAGTCAGCCTCCGAGGCAATCTACGCCATCGCGTGTGTCGTCTGCATTGCTAAAAGCATTTAACTTTATTAAATGGTTAATAATGACAAGCAATCGCACCCAGGGGCGGTATTTTCATGGTTTTCTTTTAAATCGGTGCGTAAATAATAGGTAAAAATGTCAAAATATACAAAATAAAACATAGGTCTAATATAAAATTGGGAGCATCAAGACGGACTCGGTGCGCACAAGTATGACAAGCGACTATCTCCGAGTAGCCGTGGCGCCATCTCTCGTTAGAAACGTGGTACATGAACTGCGTACTGATGCGTTTAACGCATCCTACACATGTAGGAAGTAATTAAAACGATAATTAGAATAGTGGTAGCGTTTAGATATATTTATCAACAAAAAATCACCAACGTCGACCACGGTAGAAAAAATAGAAGAAAAGAACAAAGCAGAAAGACAAACCGTGCTACGTCTCCGAAACTTCCGAGGTCACAGCTGTGGGGGGGACAAGGGGGGCAGCTGCCCCCCTAAGATTTTGGGGCAAAATTAAAATACACCTAGAAAAATGCTTTATATTGTACAGATTTTTTTGGTCACTTATCCGTTAAAGCCTTGTCTCAGACCCACCCCGCCACGCTACGTCCCTCATCATTACACAGTTGAGTAATGAAATTTGCCCCTTCCCCTAGGAATTCACTCAGCCTACGGCCCTGACTGCCACCACTGAGGTAGTACAGTCGGTTAGGTCAGAATATCATCTAAATCGTTCAAATTGTGAAAAAAGTGTGAAAAATGGTACACTTGCATACTTTTGTATGCTCTTTCATTTAAAAGCAGGACACACGCGATCCACCTACAACTTCGGCCGCCATCTTGAATTCAAAAATGGCCGCCGTCATTTCTTAAAAAATAGCTATATCTCGGTTAATAATCTTCGTACAGACTTGAAAATTGACTGACACAGACAGACGTAATTGGTTATCATTCATATAAAAAGTGATCAGGAGCCAAAGGCGTTTATCGGGTCCCGCCATCTGAGAGTGCAAAAAAGTGGCCGCCTCATGTCTAAAAAATAAGCTAATCTCGGTTAATTAATCTTCGTAAGACTGAAAATTGATGACCAGACGTAATTTGGGTTACTCTTTTCACACAACAACTGATGCATGTATCAAGGCGTTTCGCCACTACTGAGATTCAAAAATGCCGCCGCACGTTTCTTAAAAAATAGCTATCTCTCGTAATAAAACATACGTACAGACTAAAAATACTGACACAAGACTAATTCGGGTTCTATTTCATGAAACAACGGATGCAGGTATACAAGATAATGTGGCACCATCGTTGATACAAATTCCACGATACAGAATTTACAAATTAGGCAATTTTTCGTCCGAAAGATATAAGACGTAAAATTCAACTGAAGAGGTTTAATAATCTTATTAAAACGATATGAGTGAGTCAATCCAATAGTAGATTACAGCGCCATTATTGAATTTCAAACAGGCCGCCATCACATTTACTCTGTAAGCTTCAAGACGATTCAATAATAAGTTATAACAATAGGAGCTAACAACACAATGGTTAAAAATGATGAATATGACGATCTTCTTCCAAATATGATAAAAACCAATGCCAGAACTGGCAATCGTGAAATCACATCCAGGGAGAGAAGATAATTCAAGACTACAAGTTTTTAGATTAGGACTATAACAAGCAAACACTGCATGGCAAGCTAAATAAAATATGTTAAAGTTAACAGTCTCGAAACTGCATTGTCCACAAATGTCGACAGGATGTCACTCATCGGTAACATAGTTACCAATGACAAAACAAATATAAGTAAGCTTGGTAAGTTGAATGTACGCTTAGACAGTGAGGACTCGTAGATAGAAACGTAACGTGATTAAACTGTATAAATTATAAGATTATTCTAACACAAACAGTGACAGTGAAAGACAGTACACAACTCCTAGGCAGGGTATCTCTCGAACTACTCAAACCTACACTTTATCGACCCCTCCGACATCGCTAAACCGGCTGCAACGGCGTCTCCGAGAAGCCGTCTGAGGAACCGGCCGGCGGTAGCAGGTGAGAGTGACGGAAATAAAAAGGAGTTTGAGTGAAGTCGAGAGAGAACCCCGGCTAGCAGTTGGTATGTTACACTGTCATCTGTCTCGTGTTTAAGAATAAAGCTATAATTGTTTAGACCAAGTTACATCACTGTAAGGTCTACTATTAGACTACTGTTACAGAACAATCATCCAACCCTACATTTTATTACAGTATAGTATCTGTTAGTACGTGCGTTATGCGCGGCTAACGGTATCTGTTATCTGCGTGCATCGTGCTACGCAGCGCAGCACACTACTTAATCTGGTTATTCGTGGTCTGCACGTATACTATCTGATATTGCGTGCGTGCAAATATAGGTACCTTAATACATCGTGCTCACGCGCAGTATATAGCTTCTTAGTTCTGTGCCGTTCCGCGGCGTAAGTATCTATGTTTTGCGTGCGTGCCCACGCGTATATACTTTTGTAGTGCGTGCGTCTCGGCGTATAGGTACCGTGTATGTCGTACTGTATCCGTGCTGCAGTATATAGAGCTCTATTCATGCGTGGTTCTACGTCGGCTAAAGGTAACTGTTTGATTGCGTGCGGCTCGGCGCGATATAGCTTTTGTATCTGCTGCTTCTCGCGCGCAGTAAATAGTACCTTTTTATTGTGCGTGCGTGCCGGCCAGTATAATAGTCTTCTATATGATGCGTGCGTCATCAGAACGACGGACTAGGTACCTGTTATGCATCGGATGCCGCGCGCGTTATATAGCATCTGTCTAGTCGGTGCGGCTTCCAACGGCGTATAGATACTCTGTATATCTGCGTGGTCTCGCGGCTATATGTACGTAATCGTGCGTGCCGGCGCGTAAATAAGCATCTAATATGTGCGTGAGTTGTCTCGCGTGCGTATATGTACCCTTCTGTGCGTGCGGTCTGGCGTTATCGCGGCGTATAGTACCTGTTATGCGTGCGTGCTGCGCGCGTATAGGAACTGTATTGCGTGCGTCTCGCCGCCGCGGTATATAAGGCTATGTAGTGCGTCGTGCTCGTGCGAGATTATATTATCGTATTGACGTAGCGTGCGTTCTCGCGCGTATAGCTATTGTTATATGCGTGCGATGCGTGCTGCGCCGTTGAGCTTTTGAACTGCTGTGTACACGTCGCGTTTACTTGAAGAACGCACGTTGAAAAGCGTGTTATACCTCCCCAATAAAATGCTAGTTTTCATCGTTCCAACCGTGTTGATACGCACGTGTCGACTTGCGAGAGGCTAATTAACCTGCGCCAGTCGAAAATTTTCACGGTCTTGATATCTCCGTAACGAAAATATGCTAATGTAAAATTTTAGCGCGCCATTTTGATCCCATCTTGGAACATGCATCACGTGTTGTATGAAATAGTAACCACATTACTCTGTCATCAAAAATTTTCAATTTATGAAATTATTACCGAGATATACTTATTTTTAAGAATACGGCGGCCATTATGATTCAAGATGGTGCCGAAAAGCCTTGATACATAGCATAGTTTTGTATGAATATAGTAACTCCAAATTACTCTGTCAGTAAATTAATCTGTAGAAGATTATAACGAGATATACAATTTTTTAAGAAATGAACGGGCGCATTATGAATTTAAGATGCGGCCGAAACGCACTGATCACATCACACGTTTTGTAAAAAAGAACACCAATACTGTCGTCAAAGAATTTCAATACGTACGAAGCATTATTAACGAGATATAGCTATTTTTAAGAATGGAGCCGCGCATTTATAAATTCAAAGTGGCGGCCGAAGTTGAGTTGGAATCGCAGGTTTACTCTTTTAAATGAAAAAGCAAGCAAAAGTATGCAAGATGTACCTAATTCATACTTTTTCACATTTGAAAATTTTTCTAATCACTGTATAAGAACCCACCGCTGGAAGACTTCCGTATACGGAGAGAGACGGGAAACAATAGAACGGGACACACATGTTACACACCTATATAGATAAGAGCAGATGATAACACAATAGAGAGGCTTGTTGTAAATAAGGAAATCCGGAGACTGAATCGACAGACCGAATCCGAATCCGATTCCGATTCCGATTCCGAATCGAACGAATAAGCTCCGATCCGAATCCAATCGATCCGAATCCGAATCCGATTCCGAATCCGAATCCGATTCCGAATCCGATTCCGATTCCGATTCCGAATCCGAATCCGAATACGCTTCCGAATCCGAATCCGATTCCGAATCCGAATCCGAACGGCATCTCATCCGCGTTCGGCCGCATGTGAGACATCGGCGCTGTGAGACGGCGAGTTGTAAAGAGTAAGAGAGTAAGAGAGTAAGAGAGTAAGAGAGTAAGAATGATGTAGTTAGTGCTAACACGTGTCACATTTACTGTTCATTGCGTTATTGTAAACGGTGTCCACTGACACCGTAGATCTGTCTTGTATTATTGTGAATAGAGACACTATACGTAAACTTTATATGTAGTCAGAATTGACACTTGTCGCTTTTGGTCGGAGCGCTGAGACCAGAAAGTTAGCGTCACGCTTAACCCTCGCCACAGAAAAGGGTTGACACCTGAATATGATAGATCCTTCCCAAGTCTTTCCGAACAATGTTAGGCAGTTCGTAAAGTTGAATTGTGGTATACGTTCCGAGTTATGCATATGTTTTGTTGCGCAATATTCAATTCAACCTGGAAACGAGGCTACTTAAAACCATATACGAGTGTTTTACTTTGTGTTGAAGCTCGACATACGCCATCAGTGATGTTTCACATAATAGCCTAAACATCAGAATTTGGTTTATTGCGGTGAAGGTATTTAAAACCTTTTATTACAACTGCCATCGCCATCGTCGCCGCAGCCAACCACAGCCAAAACACTGTCAACTACTGTCAACTGCTATCAATCACTGTCAACCACTGTCAACAACGTATCAATTACTGTGAAGCACTGTCAACTACCATCAATCACTGTCAATTACTGTCAACAACGCATCAATCACTGTCAAGCCTTGACAATCACTGACAAACACAATCAACCCCCTAATCGACAAATGATAAACCCTTCATAAATTTGACATCGCACTTAAAATGGGCACGCCCGATCTTACTCTGATGTTAATAACTAAACGAACTACACGGAGGATGAAAAAGATACATTAAATCAAGAGCATATAAAGAAGGTATCTTATACATCTATCTATATATATATATATATATATATCTATATATATATCTTATAAAGGCTTCTTTATATGCTCTTGATTAAATACGTCTCTAAAATAGATCGATTTTTTTTCGCTAGCTCCCAGGCACTGCAACATTTCCCAACAAATTGGATGTTTGAGAAATTTATCGCATTTTCACTGCTTCGCATTAGTGATGAGTCATAGCCCCAACGTTATAGCGGTCAAGGTTTGAAGCGACACGAATTCGATTTCTGCGGGCGGAAGGAAGGAATGAAATCACGATGAGAGACAGAAGTGCGAATGACGAAAAAATACGGATATAATAAAAAAAAAGAAAAAATCTGCGCCGCCTATCAGAATTTATTTTCACAGTTTATTGCCTCCTCTCTCGTCGATAAAATGCTGTAGATTTCTCGAGACGTTCTGATGCGTAGAAAACGCGCTCGGCGTCGTGCATATGATTGACTCCTCGATGACTGACATGCAGTAATATACGATGCGATGCGATCAGGGTTTGAAAGCGGACGCGTATATCTAGAGGAGTATATTAGACTGGAAAGTAATACGCCGCGTGTAATCTCGTATGAAATGCAAAACTATAAGCCGGCCGCGTAGCGATGTGGTCCATTTTCCACGTCATGAGACGTCACGCGGCCGAGGAGGTCACATTAGAAATCGGATGTAGGCGCGAAAATTCTCGCAGCCTATTTGAGTCCATATTTGTGTCGTCGTTGGGCAGCAGTTATCCTCGTTGACCCGCCTGTGGGTTCCCGTCGTCGTGGGCGAGAGGAGGGAGAGGAGAAAGGAGGAGGAGGAGGAGGGGAGAAGAGGGGAAAAGGGGGGAGGGAAACGGAGCGGGAGGGAGATTCGATGCAAAATGTCTCCATCGCGTTTACATTAGATCGGATCATTTGGGCCTCAATTCGTATCTATTCTCTGTCAACTGCATGTGCGTGTGTGTGTGTGTGTGTGTGTGTGTGTGTGTGCGTGTGTGTGTGTGTGGACCGACTGTATGAATGGTTTGCGTAGCGATATAGAACCTCTTTGTGCGTCTAGGCGTTTTGTTGATATTGCAACAGTCGAGGGACGAAGAGACGCGTAATATTGCGTTTGTGTTGCTTCTTTGCATTGAAGCGACTGTCTTTGTCCTGGAGAGTCTGCATATAAGGCGTTGAGCGTCTGCTTAAACAATTAGGCCGCTTGATAAGAGCCCTCCTGTGCTAACGCCTGGACATACAACCAAGATTAGACAAACATTCCAACGCCTAGGCGTAAACTAGAGTTTTAGGTACACAACGCCACGAAATACAGTGACGCTTTACTAGCCAGGGTGAAAATTCCAGCCAGAGTGACTTTCAATCACAAACTCTTCAGCTCAACTGCTGTACATTCCAACAACGCTAAGTAATGTTTCATCGAAGTAATTCCTCGCACACATCAGGCTCGGTTATTTTTGCCAAATTTTTCAGATTTTCTCTGTGAACATACACACTGGCTCGTAAAATCTATTCTAGACGTACTCACCGAGACAATATCGATGTGTGTAAGTATGTAAAATACGGATTAGCTCCGATGACGTGCTACGCAGAGTGCCAGCCGTATTCGTGAACACCCCGTTCTCGTCTGTGACGTAATATATTGAGTATATATTGGTATAGATTTATTTATGCCGTGGCCTGCTCCTCTCTCGTCTCTCTCTCCCTCGACCTCATTCTCTCCTCTCCAAGTTGATTCACGCCTTGGTCTCTCTCTCGCCTAAAAAGCTCTCCTCCTTCTCTCTCTCTCTCTCGGCATCTTCATCATCTCTCTCCCTCCCCTCTCTCTCTCTGGGGGGGGGGCGGCGGATGCGCGCGGCGGTGGTGTATATTGCTGTGTGTCTTGGTGTCTTCATGTGCGTAAGCTATCCGAAATGTATGCCTGCCAGGCAGCTGTGAGGTAATATTTGATCACATTAACGTTAAGTATTATACTTTTTATATATATATATCAAGTGGCGTTGGACAGGTGTCAGCGGAATGTGGCAGTCCGCCCGCTAAGTCTAGGTCAGGTTAAGGTCAGGGTCAGGTTTATGCGATAGCGTAGGGTAGGTGGAGTAGGGGTAAGAGTAAAGGACCTTGACATTGACATGATGACATTTGACATTGACCTTTGGATCATTGACATTTGACTTTATGAGTGCCTGTTGTGCATACCATTGTGGTGTGTTAAGTGTGCGTAAGGCGATGCGTGCGGCATACATCTTGTACAGTAGCCATGCGCTGTTAACTATTGTGAATGCCTGATAATCATTGGCAGAGCAGAACTGGACCACGGCGACGACTGTTAATTGCTGTGTACTTCCTCCTTGTCTCATCTTACTGTCTGTTACAGGAAATGCGTGTATATTAGCCGTGTGAGCGTCGTGTTAACACAGCAATCGCCAGATTTGAAAGTAGTGAGTATTGGTTTGCTTAAGGCCGCTTTTCCAAGAAAGTGCGTAGGTAGTTGTCCTCGACCAGTTCATTTCATGATTAACAACGCATTCGCGAAGATATTGATATAAATGATATGTTTCTAATTGAGTGTGTGGTGTGTGTTGCGCATCGCTGTGTGTGTGTGTTGTGTGTGTGTGTGTGTGTGTGGTGTGTGTGTGTGTGTGTGTGTGTGTGCTGCGTGTTCGTGGGTGTGTGTTTTTCTTACGATGCCCCTGATTGTGGCGTACTACGTAGCCTTTGATTGGTCGGGTTGCTACGAGCTACCTGATTGGCCGGTTTGCTACGAGGCCCCTGATTGTTCGGCAGCTACGAAGCCTCACTGATTTGGCCGGCTGCTAAGAGCTCCAGATTGGTCGTTTCTACGAGCCCCTGATTGCAGTTGCTACGGTAGGCCTCTGATTGGTCGGTCTCAGACTCCTAATTAGCCGGGCTGCTACAAGGCCCCTGATTGGTTTGGTTGGCTAGAAGGCCCTGATTGGCCGAGCTGTCTATGAGGGCCCTGATTGGTCGTGGTGCTATATGCCCCTGATTGGTCGCTATTACGAGGCCCCTGATTGTCGGCTTGCTACAGGTTCCTTGATTGGTAACTGCTTACGAGGCCAAT
>NW_014577600.1:135877-137999 GCF_000485595.1 Priapulus caudatus
GTATGTATGTATGTATGTATGTATGTATGTGTGTGTGTGTGTGTGTGTGTGTGTGCGCGCGCGCGTGTGCGTGCGTGCGTGCGTGCGTGACAGACACGTTGATTGATGGGCACACGTGATCAGTCCATCGCACACCGTTGTCTCAACACTCGGTGTGTAAACAACGCGAGAGACCGCGCGAGCGACAGCTTCATCATCATCATCATCATCATCAACATCATCATCATCATCATCATCATCATCATCATCATCATCATCATCATCATCATCATCAACATCATCATTATCATCATCAACATCATCATCATTTTCATCATCATCAACATCTCACGAACATGAACCAAAAATCGACTATATAAGCGTCAACACAACGAGTCAACACCTAGAAGTTGACAGTCCGTCGTCGTTATCTGATATAATAGCAACTAGATGCAACAGTATACGGCCAGAGTTGACAATATACGGCTATAATTGACAACATCAGATAATTGCTCGCAGAACGCAGACAACAATGAAATTCTAGCGCTAACCGTAACGATCGTGCAGCGATGCGGGCGCCACCCGGCGGTCGTTTAATGTATCAAAACAATTACGTCGTCATGCGAACAAAATCTGTGCAAGTAAAAGAGGGAATATATAGACGTCGACTGGTTTCGGCGGCCGCAGTGAGTGTGTGAGCCAGTGAGGGGAGTTAGATGGGCGTTTAAAGAGCATCTGGCGGATTGGCGTTGTTAGGTGGACGCTAATGGGCTCCGCTCCTCCTCCCCCCTCTCCATTACGGGTCTAACATTTCTGCTTTTCTCTCTAATTATTTTTTCCTTGCTCTCGCTTTCTCGCTCTCGCTTTCTCGCTCTCGCTCTCGCGCGCTCTCTCCTTCTCTCTCTCTCTCTCTCTCTCTCTCTCTCTCTCTGTGTGTGTGTGTGTGTGTGTGTGTGTGTGTGTGTGTGTGTGTGTGTGTGTGAGAGAGAGAGAGAGAGATAGAAAGAGAAAAAGAGAGAGATTCTCTTCCTATATCTCTCGCTCTCTATCTCTCTCATTTTCTCTCTCCCTCCTTTCTCGCTCTCTTTCTCACTATATATATATATCTATCTTTTGATATATATCTCTTTCTACCTCTTTGTAACGTGTTTATTGCGTTTGCCGGGTTCAACTGGTTTGTACGTGTTTATGCGTGTTTGCCACGTGTATGCACATGTTGTCGTCGCAGCCCGTGAGGCGATGTCGTCATACCCTATATCACCCGCATCGTATAACTCCGATTCGATCCAGAACACTGACAAAAGCGAAAGCGCAATGCTTCAGGGATCCGACGCGCAATCCATGTCGCTGCGGTATACACACCGCAAAAACCAACGTACGCCGCCGCCGCGTCATCTACTCGCGTCTGATCCCGTTGTGTCGTCGACGACGACGTTGCATTTTGTTTCATAACGAGGATCCGCACGTCGGCTGAAGCTGCAACAGGCATAACTGTCACGCCGCCCCCCCGCTGGCCGCCGCCCGCCGCCGCCGTTTGTTAAACTGCGAGATCCGGTTTCAAACGCCTGTAGTCGTAGCTCAAGGCGAACGACCACAACATCATTTCATGGCTCGGAGATGTTTCGGAGATGAGACGATTTCGTTGCAGAAATTATATATATGCAGATACACATTATTATTATGCCAGGATATTAATCAGTGCGGCCGTCATTGTGTAAGTACAGGGTGCGTTAAGCTGATAAATTTTAACAATACTCGCATTTGCTGGCTAGGGACGTCTCCTCTCTCTATATACCGCACGTCATATACGCTGCGTTCACTTCAACAGCGCTAGTTTGTCAATAACCAAAAACATTTCTATAGGGCGCCGAAAACGAACACGCGGTGGGCAAAGCTATCACGGGTCAATGCTCATTCGTATAGGGAACAGTGGGTGGCGCGCATATTTCGATAAAAGCAACGAATTAATAAAGGTTCACGATGCACATTAAATATACAATAAACACATTCACGTGCTGTTTGATATATTGAATATGCACGCAAAAGCAATTACGCGCGCGTTAGAGGTAAGTACATAATGCAGTGAGAGCTGCGCAGGCAAAACAGGAAAGCTTATAATACACGCTTTACAGCTCAAAGAGTC
>NW_014577600.1:140959-142630 GCF_000485595.1 Priapulus caudatus
CGCAGAGACGCGCAGCCGACGCACGAGCAGCAGAGAAGAGAGATGAGAAACGAGAGAAAGGAGGGACAGACAGAGCGAGAGAGAACAGAAAAGGGGGGAGAGGAAGAAGTGGAGAGAGATGGAGAGAAAGTGGGGAGAGAGATATGGAGGGAGGGAGAGAGTGGAGAGAGGACATGAGAGAGGAGGAATAGAGAGAGGAGAGGGAGAGAGAGTAGAGAGAAGCAGAGAGAGCAGAGAGAGAGAGAGAAAGGGTGGAGCAAGAGATAGAGAGGGGCCAATGAGAGAGAGATAGAAAGACAGATAAATATTATGTAAAAAAGAGAGTAGAGAGAGAGAGAAAGAGAGAGAAGAGAGCACAGTGGAGAGAGAGAACATAGAGAGGGGGAGACAGGGTACGTGAACGAGGGAGACACAAACACGTGCAAACACGCATAAACACGTACAAACGCGCGCAAATACGTACAAACACGCACAAACACGCGCAAATACGCTCAACCACGCACAAACACGCGCAAACACGCACAAACACGCGCAAACACGCACAATCACGCACAAGCACGCACAAACACGCACAAACACGCACAAACACGCACAAACACGTGCAAACACGCATAAACACGTACAAACACGTGCAAACACGCATAAACATGTACAAACACGTGCAAACATGTACAAACACGCACAAACACGCAGAAACACGCAGAAACACGCAGAAACGCACACAAATACGTACGGACATGCATGCACACGTATACAGACGTACAATCGCATATACACGTGTAAACACCTATAAACACGAGGAAACACGCACAAACACGAATAAACACGCACAACCACGAATAAATACGCACAAACACGTACCGACACGCACAAAGATACAAGAACAACCATATAAAAATATGTACAGACACATAAAAAAGGGCAAATAAAACGCACATACAAAAACGAAAAAAACACACGTACAAACGCGTATAAACACGTGCAAACACATACAAACACGTATAAAAAAACATACGTACAAACACGTGTAAACACCAAAAAACACGTACAAACACGTACACACACGTACAAACACGTGTAAACACGTACAGACACGCACAAACACGTACAAACACGTATAAACGCGTACAAACACGTACAAACGCGTACAACGCGCCATAAAATCTCTCGCGTAAGCTCGGATAGTGCAGGGAGCGGCGGCGGCAGCGGCGGCGGGCTGTTGTGGAGAAGCGTGTCAAGAAGGACTAAGTGGCTGCGTCCAATTACCGTCGCCTCGCGCTCCGTGTTTGTGAAGCACTACAAGCAATAGAGGAGAAACCCGGGTTCGTACATATAGAAAGAGAGAGAGAGAGAGGAAGATGAGGGGGAGCGGGGAGGGGGAAATCGAGAGAGGGAAGGGGAGGGGGAGAGATGGGCGGGGGAGAGAGGGGCGGGAGAGAGAGGAGAGGGGGAAAGAGGGGGAAAGGGGTGGCAGAAGGAGAGAGGGGCACTGGAGAAAGTTCGTAGAAGAGCAAGGGAGTATGGGGAAGCGATAAAAAACACAGAACGAAGAGAAGGTGGAG
Organism: Priapulus caudatus; assembly: GCF_000485595.1. Classification (NCBI taxonomy): domain Eukaryota; kingdom Metazoa; phylum Priapulida; class Priapulimorpha; order Priapulimorphida; family Priapulidae; genus Priapulus; species Priapulus caudatus. Next base: position 142,522 of record NW_014577600.1, read on the forward strand.
ATCTATTTATCTATCCAGCTATCTATCTATCTATCTATCTATCTATCTATCTATCTATCTATCTATCTATCTATCTATCTATCTATCTATCTATCTATCTATCTATCTA
>NW_014577600.1:147474-154761 GCF_000485595.1 Priapulus caudatus
TCTCTCTCTCTCTCTCTCTCTCTCTCTCTTCTCTCTCTCTCTCTCTCTCTCTCTTCTCTCTCTCTCTCTCTCTCTCTTCTTTTTATTCTTTCTCTCTCTCTCTCTCACTCTCGCGTAACCGCGGCGGCGGGAGAAAAAAACGCGATTTTCTTTTCACACCCTTTGAATTACTTTCTCGTTTCGTCAATCAATACTCGATTCAAAGTTTGCCGGTGCGGAGAGCGGCGTGGATGTCCCTGATGAGACTATATTGTCGATGGGACGCGCGCAAGGAGCGGATAGATAGCGGTGAGTATTATATTAAAAACAACGAGGGGGAAAACTACAAGAAGGGGTAATTGATGCTCATAGATGAGACGCATCAATCGCCAATCGCTTTCCTCCTCCTCTTCTTTCACCTCCTCCTCTTCTTCTTCCTCTTCCTACTTTTCCTTCCACTCCAACCCTCTTCTTCCTTGTTATCCTTCTCCTCCCCCTCTTTATCCTTCTTCTGCTCCACCTTCTATTCTTCCTCTACCTCCTCCTTCTTTTCCTCCTCGTCATCATAGGTCTCCTGCTTCTGCTTTTCATCTTCTTTTTTCTCAATCTCCTCCTACTTCCTTTCCCTGCTCTTCCTCCTGTTTCTCCTGCTCCCCTGATTACCCTGCCTCCTTCTTCTCCTCCTCCTCCCATGTGTCGGGGGTTGTTCTGTATAGTGTTCTCAGTGACGTCATCGTTGCTTTAAACATGGCCGCCTTCAGAAGAATGACGGGCATGTGTGCTTGTGCGTGTGTGAGTGTGAGTGTGATTGTAAGTGTGAGTGTGAGTGTGAGTGTGCGTGTGCGTGTGCGTGTGCGCACGAACGCGTGTGTGTGTGGAGGGGCGAAAGTTAGACGGAGAAGAACTTTTCACGGGTAAAATGAGACCTATTTCATAATTATTCTGAAATTGTAGTCGACTGTAGCAACAATAGGGAGGATCGAATGATTACCAGTATTCGTTGCCGCGGTGACATCGGTACCTGCATGCGGCATCTACTGCGTTAGTGATCTGCTATAGCAGTAGCTAAAATGCGTCTTTAACGCGGAACCACTTAGTGAGAATGAACGTAACTGAGAACGAATTACTACTATAACTAGATTAGTGGTGACACTGATGTTAAACTACGATCGAAAAATGCGGAGAAACACTATATAGAACGTCGACATTGCGTCGAGTCGGGCCTCCGTCAAGCTTGCGCACGCGCGAGTACGGGCCTCGGGCGACGATACTGATTGCCGTTGTCCGCGGACAGCCGCCGGTCATTGTCCATCAACCGCTTACAGACGCGGCGGTCGAAACGGGTAATTTGCCTCGAAATTCTATTAGAAACGCCGAAGAGAAGCGAGTGAAATTAGTCGAAATAGCTTCTCGGGGGAAAGTTTTGCTCGTAATTATATCCCGCCCATTTCTCGTCGCCAGCCGACGCGACGGCGAGTTTAATACGACCCTTTTAGTGCCGACAACGTATGTGTTGCCGAACGTGCGTCGCTCTTATTTTCCCGAAGAAATTTACCCCGTATACTCGTGGCAGCTTATCCATAGAAATGCATACATTCAATTGACAACGTGACGAATTTTCTATGGTGTATATTTGTAAACAAAATTATTGCAATTTTTTATATGCTATAGGCTATGTATGAGTCAGGAGTGTTTGTTCACATCAAACGGAATAGCAAAATAGGAAGTATAATATTTAACCATAAAATTGTGAAAAAGTGGGCATATTTTTTTAACTTTTACTATTGACGGTGACGTAATCACTTTCAGGCGTTAATAATGACAAATAATTTGTAATCATTAATACATGTAATCAGCAATACATGAGAACTCACACCGTTACAACATGGCGCCCGTATATTCTGCGGTCTTGCGTATACAGAAAGTCACTTGATTGTCATTCTAGCAGGCGCGCGTGTAATTTCAAGGGATAGGTCGTCATGCGTTGGTTTTTCATTTTTACGTTGTCGTCTGGGATACACTCGTATTGAAATATGAGATCTAGCACATCTCTTGGCTCTACTCTCTCCTTCTTAGATTGGGCCTGGGAGTGTGTAGAATCCCTACATGCGTGGCTTATTATTGCGCTATTATATTGGAAATTTTTTGTAAATAGTGTAATTAGTAGAGTAATAATGTAATATCTTATTCCTGCGCTGATATTTTAAATTTTTAGTTAATAGTGTAATTAGTAGAGTAATAATGTAATTAGTTTAATGGATTTAGCAACCTGGCAAAGGCCTAGCGACTTTTCAGAGTGCAAGTGCATGCCTTTTAGCAAACTTCACGTACGATTCGAAATTTATGTCGATTCGAATGTACTCTAAAGCAATAAGGTACTCTAACGACAAAGACTAAGTATGCATGTTGGATAATAACTTTACCGTGTGACATTCGTACGCTTATTCAGTGGCTTGTTTCAGCGCTGCCATTTAAAATTAGCAACCCGGAGCCCGTTGTCAGAAACAAAATTACTCTTAAAATTAGTCTGAACACTAACATTTTCTCGTAGACCGTCGACAGCACTTTGTTTCGTATTGTTATGAGGAAATCTGCTACGATTTTCCATTCAGGTAACTTCGCAGCGTTTCTGTCGACGGTCTAAGAGAAAAAGTTAATGCTAAGACTAATATGTTAAGACTAATTTTGTTTCTGACAACGGGTCCCTGGCAAAGGGCCAACGACTTTTGAGCGTGCGAGTGCCTTTTAGCAAACATCATAATATGATTCGAAATTTATGCATGCGCACAACGCGTGATAGCATTTGTATGTAGGCCCTACTCTACTGTAATAACTCTAATCGTAATGGTTTTAATGTGAATGTCCTCGTTGGTTGAGTTTTTTGGGTTAGGGGCTGTTCGTAGAGAGACGCGACGATTTCACGACGCCGTTGTTACCGGTTCCACATAGAGACACGCTATCTGGCTCTTACGTCATTCGTGCACCAATCACTTATAACACGCTTGGTGTGGCGAAAGAATGCGGGAGAGGTGTGCCCTGCACATGTGACACATAAGAGATTTAGAAGAAGGACTCGCGTGCGTGTTCGCGTTATATGGCAAAGCGCCTCACTGTTACTAAAAAATGCACGTAATAATGATTTTTGTTCGTGGCTTTTCGTGCGAGGTCGTGCGAGTAATGGGCTTGATATTTGTTCTGTTTTCGATTGTCGTGGAAAAACCAATTCCACGGATCGTCTGTTTTTCGTCGGAGTCGACACAGTACAGGGTCGTAGGCTGAGCAAATTCCTAGGGGGGGGGGCAGTGGTAGATCCAGGATTTCAAGAGGAGGTGAGAAACATCCGTGGAAGTCCTCCCACAAAAAAAATTTGAAAATGTAGATCGCAGGAGATGGTATTTGAGGCTTTTTTGAGTACATGTACAGCCTTCATTCTGACTACGACAATTCTTTTTCAGTAGAACAATTTATTTTTTACATTTTGCTCCAAAATCTAGGGGGGCAGCTGCCCCCTCCCTCCTCACTCCCCCGCAGGCAACGGCCCTGCAGTGTCGCAACAGATACGAGCTCTGTCTGATCGCGAGAGGGAAGATCTGCGACTCTGCAAAGGTGCACCGCGGAAAGAATGGTGATAAGAACCTTCCTTCGGAAATTTTATTAGCAGAGACTCTAGGCCTACTCTCGTGTGCGTGTGCGTGTGCGTGTGCGTGTGCTTGCGTGTGCGTGTGCGTGTGCGTGTGCGTGTGCGTGTGCGTGTGCGTCGTGCGTGTGCGTCGTGTGCTGTCCGTGTGTGTGTGTGTGTGTGCGTGTGTGTGTGCATGTGCGTGAGCGTGTGCGTGTGCGGGTGCGTGTGCGTGTGCGAGCGCGCGCGCGCGTGTGTGTGTGTGTGTAGCTGAATTCGACATTGACATTATAGCAACGGAAACCATGCAGGCAGACTCAGTGAACGAATCACAACACCTAGAACGACATCCTGTTCAGATCAGTCTTCCGCTATTCACTGCTATAATGTTTAACATGCACGTGGAAGGGCTGGATTGAGGGGAAAGGACAGTTCAAGGGCATAAAATAAGTGAACAGTGTGTTGAAACTTTGTGTAGACGCGCAAACTTCAAAGTATGTGTGTTACGCATTGCTCGAATCAGTGAAAGCTGTTGCGCATATTAACCTTCGACACGATTTTAACAATAATTTCCACCAATCGGAGCTTGCGCTGTTACAGCAGGCATGCACTATCTATCGATTTCTCATCGTAATCTGTATCCTGCGTATACTAACAACCACGAACGCGTCTGAAAAAAGTTTAAAAAAAAGAGTAAATGGCACACTACGACAGATTTTAACTGGCAGCGGGAAACACCCCTGAGAATCGGAGTGTTAATTACTATCACAGGCCTACACGCAGCTCCACTTTCACATCCTCGCCTTATTTGATCCATGCGATGCGCGTAGGTGAGCACGGAGAAAAAATCAATCAAAAAATGAGACTCGATCTCTACCATTAGCTATTGAATTAACGCAAATATGTGGTGGGAGCGAGTTGAAAGGTTTTTGATGTATCTCGCCAATTTGCCGAGTGGTTCGCATCCGAACAATCCATTTTATTTATGAAATAATTCCGAAACCGAAATGTCAGAATGATTTCAGGAACTACCCGATGGGACCTGGATACCTAAATTGTCTTTTTTTGTTATAGCAACATGGTAGCGTAGCCGTACTGCATACTGTAGAGGATGACATTATTATAATCGTACTACTTATGTATCAATCATCAATTATTTTCAACTACTAGTATAACTATATAAAAAAACAGAATCAATCAGTATGCTGACTGATTTCTTTCTTCAATATAGTTATACTAGTCGTTAAAATTAATTGATAATTGATGAATTGCTGACAGAAATTGCTGAAAATGCATTTTCACCGTCTTTCAGCAATTTTTGTTTGTTTTGTTTTGCGGAGGCTATCTTAGGCTATATTAGCTATATTAGCTATATTAGCTATATTAGGCTATATATGCGGAGGCTATATTAGATATCACAAATTGTCTGACAGCGAAGATCTCGTCCACCTATCATTATGTATCTATCATTCATCACTATATACATACATCTCAGTCATAAATAACCACCAGAGATCAAAGAAACAATTACCGTTAATCAGTGGTTTCCTCGCTCATGACTGCTAGATTAGCTATATAGATAGCTAGATAATATATAGATATATAGCTATAATGATGGGGCGACGGGTTTCAATATACAGGTGGACAGACTTGATACAACTAGATGAGCTGACCGCCGTGTGTGTGTGTGTGTGTGTGTGTGTGTGTGTGTGTGTGTGTGTGTGTTGTGTGTGTGTGTGTGTGTGTGTGTGTGTGTGTGTGTTGTTGTGTGTGTAGTGTTGGTGTGTGTGTGTGTGTGTGTGTGTGTGTGTGTGTGTGTGTGTGCGTGTATGCGTGCGTGTGTGTGCGTAGGCGTATGTATGTGTGTGTATTTGCTATATATTACCAATTAGTGTGACCTATATACAGACAGACCTTTCAAGAGTAATTGTTATGTAAGAGTAATTTGTTGTCTCCCTGGATCTAATGGCCTTACTCTTTTTTAAATGAATCTTTCTATAATGATGACATAATATGACATAACATGATATAATCTTCCGTAATTACAAGAATCTCTTCTGACGCTCCGGCGTCGAATCAGTCGCGGCCATGTCGTTAACTAAATCAGCCTTAATTTGCCTCGTTTTCGCATAAAAATTGTTATATGCGTAATAGTACTAATACAATTTAATACAACATCAATCAAATAATTGCGAACGCCCTTCCCGCGGGTGGTCATAAACAGAGTTAAAACTTGGTCGCACGCACACACACACGAGCACGCACACATGCATGCGCGCACATTACTTAGTACGTGGTTGTCGCAATTTTGTAGCAATCTCAGATATATATTTGTTGCCCAAATTATCCGCACAATGATTATCTGATGACATAATAATTATAAGCCCCGAGAAGACCCCGGTACTTCATTCACGACTCCATCTACATATATATATATAGATATATATATTTTACACGGCTCGAACAAATTTGCATTCATTACGGTACTAACGCGTGGCGAGGTTTTTTCTAGTTAGCAAATGCAGCAATTCATGTTTATTCATCGGAGATGCGATGCGATACGCCGCCATGTGCAAGGCGCACGGATTAATTGTGTTTGCGCATGCGTGTACATCAGTGACGTCAGCTCACTATCGTTGTGTCCTACTCGGTATGTATACTATGGTATATACATCAGGGGATAATAATGACAACATTTGTCATTATTATCCCCTTGATATATATGTTATGATAAGGGTTGTGCATTCGCTTGGTTAATGCTTTCTTAACTAAAATCTACGCACGTCCACCCTTCCGTCATCCCTCCCTCTCGCTTTTCCTCACACATATCCTCTTTTTAATCTCCTCCTCATCCTCCTCCCCCTCTCTCTCTTCTCTCTCTCTCTTCTCTCTCTCTCTTTCTGCTTCTATCAACCTGTCTCTCCCGATTTTTTTTCTTTCTCTCCTTCTCTATTTCTCTCTCTTTTCCTCTTTTCACGCCATATCGCTCTTTTATTATATTTCCCTCTTTCTCCCCTTCGTTTTTACTCCGTTTCAAACATCCTTTTTTATCCCTCTCGTGACCCCTCCTTACTTTTACTTCCCGCCTCTCGCTTTCTCTTTCTCTTTCCCTGTCTCTCTCGCGCCTCCCTCCCCCTCTCTCTCTGACTCTCGCTCGCTTGCTTTCTTGTATTCTTACCCCGGATCTACAGTAAAATGGTCGGTTCGGTAAAAAATGTATATAAAAGGCACCGCTTAATTTTTTTAAAGCAAAATATATCAAATTAACACGATAATTATCCTTTGCAAAATGCAGTTAACGACTCGCTATTCCTTTTTCACGTTGATTACACATCAAATAATTAGTATATAGTTAAGCAATTACTATATAATGCGGTTCCAATTTGCAAATTAAACAATTAAATAGAAAAAAACGATGAAAATAAACGACATGTCAAAGACAGAGTCGGTCTCTAATTATTTTTCTTGAATCGCAAACACCTGCAGCGGATGATAGAGCTCGCTGAGTGATCACAAATCGGCTAGCCTCGTCTACGAGTTAACGCTGTTATACGGATACACGTAGCGGTTTGAGAGAGATCGAGCGAGAGAGAGAGAGAAAAGAGAGAGAGAGGGGGGAAGAGAGAGAGAGCGAGAAAGAGAGAGAGAAAAAGAGAGAGAGAGAGAGAGAGAGAGAGAGAGAGAGAGAG
>NW_014577600.1:155192-161979 GCF_000485595.1 Priapulus caudatus
CGAGAGAGAGATGAGAAGAGAGAGAGAGAGAGCGTGTGTAAGAGAGCAAAGAAAGAGAGAGAGAGAGAGAGAGAGAGCGAGAGAGAGAGAGAGAGATAGAGAAAGAAAGAGAGAGCGAGAGAGAGAAAGAGAGAGAGAGAGAGCGTGTGTAAGAGTAGAAAAAGAGAGAGAGAGAGTGAGTGAGTGAGAAAGATGGAGAGGGAATAACAAGCGTAAAAAAAGGATAGTTGAGTTTGTGTAACATCCGTGAGCGTGCATATATCGAGCGGCACGCCTATACGCAGTTATAGAGTGACTATAAGTATACTATCCATATTGTTTTTAGATTTCGTATCCAGTAGCTGTATGTTGAGAAGTAGAGAGCTAGTTCGTGAGTGCGCAGCGCACGTTTACGCGTCTCGACGTAACATGTTACAACGCTGCCGTATCATGACCACGCTTATAATTTCGTGATCATGCTTAAACGCCGACGTAACGTGTTCCAGCTTCTCGACGTTGCATTCTTACACGTCTATATTACGTTGCATATTACCTATACGTTACATGCTCCAGCGTCTATACATTTCATGCTCAGGCGCCGACGTAACGTGTTACAATGCTGACATTACATGCGCGTCTGTCCTCGCCGCCGTAACGTACAATGACGCGTCCATCTGCCGACGCAATGCGGATATACTCGGCTATCTGTCTTTTTACCGTTTCTCCCGACGTGTTTTCGCGCGAACCTGGCGCTCTGGCGCAGGCGCAGACGTCACGTGTTCGACATCTCTGGATCGTTTTTTCGTCTGTGCGTCATCGTTTCCATGTGTCGGACGCGGCGGCGACGACGTCTCTGATTGAGATCGAGGCGCATCCGATGTTCGAATCGCGAAAAACGGCGATGAAACGACGATCTTTAATTTCAAAGACGTCGACGCAGACGACGACGACGAAGATGAGGAGGAGGACGAGGTAGAGGAGGACGAGGAGGAGGAGGAGGAGGAGGAGGAGGAGGAGGAGGAAGAGGAAGATGAGGAGGAAGAAGAGGAGGAGGAGCAGGAGTTGGAAGAGGCGCAGCAGGAGAAAAGGACAGACAAAGGAATGCGGATGAAGAGGAGGGAGATGAGGAGAGTAGGAGGAAATGAGATGAATGAGAGAAAGAAGAGGAGAGGATGGAGAGGGGACGGAGAGGAGGAGGAAGAGGAAGATGAGGAGGAAGAAGAGGAGGAGGAGCAGGAGTTGGAAGAGGCGCAGCAGGAAAAGGAAGACGAGGATGAGGATGAAGAGGATGTAGAGGATGAGGAGGAAGAGGAGGAAAATGAGGATGAAGAGCGAGAGAGAGAAGAGGAGCGGAAGAGCTAATTATCACTTGCTTTTTGTATTGGCCCTCGTTAATACTGTTAATGTAAGGTGTTTTGTGTGTGATATATTCGAGGAATAAGGCGGTCTACAATAGGCCGGTTGCGGCGTTTGTCTATTCGATAAAATCTTTTCTCAGGCTAGTTTGAGAGTTGCGCACTAGCCACCGCGATGTGGCTCCGCATCTACATTTCTTGCTGTTACTACACGTTGAATGGTCGCACGTGCACCACTCCACGTACACACCGCTCAGCCACACCGAGCCGCGCGCACGATGCGAAAGACGCATATACGCACAGGCGAAATCATGGTACGGAAAGAGGAAGGAGAGAGAGATAAGGGAGAAAAAGGAAAGAGAGACCGAGTGAAGGCGAGAGCAGAACGGCGAGCGCGAGAGAGAGAGAGAGAGAGAGAGGGGTTGGGGGAGAGACAAGAGAGATGAGCGAGAGAGAGAGAGAGAGAGAGAGAGATAGAGAAGTGAGAAGTGAGAGTGAGAATGAGCGAGAGAAAGAGAATGAGCGAGAGACGAGAGAGAGAGAGAGAGAGAGAGAGAATACAGCGGAAGAGAGAAAGAGAGAGACGAGAGAAGAGAGAGACAGAAGAGGAGAGAAGGATAGAGGATGCGAGAGAGAACGGGCGAGAAGCGAGAGAAGAGAGAGAGAGAGAGAGAGAGAGAGAGAGAGCGAGAGAGAGAGAGAGAGAGTGAGAGAGAGAGGAAGAGAGAGAGAGCAGAGATAGGGAGAGGAGATAGAGAGAGAGAGAGAAGGAGAGAGAGAAGAGAGAGAGCCAGAGGAGAGAAGAGAGAGAGAGAGCGAGCGAGAGAGAGAGAGAGAGAGCGCGTGTGTAAGAGATGAAAGAGAAAGAGAGAGAAGAGAAGAGAGAGAAAAGAAGAGTTTAAAAGAGAGAGGAGAGTGAGGGAGAGAGAGAAAGAGTAAGAAGAGAGAGAGAGAGAGAGAGAGGAGAGAGAGTATAGAGAGAGAGAGAGAGAGTAAGAGAGGAGCAAAGAGTAAGAGAGAGAGAGAGAGAGACACAGAGAGAGAGAGACAGAGAGAGAGAGATAAAACGACGATCTTTAATTTAAAGACGTCGACGCGGACGACGACGACGAGGATGAGGAGGAGGACGAGGTAGAGGAGGACGAGGAGGAAGAGGAGGAAGAGGAGGAGGAGGAGGAGAGGAGGAGAAAGATGAGGATGGAGAAGAGGAGGAGGAGCAGGAGTTGGAAGAGGAGCAGCAGGAGAAGGAAGACGAGGATGAGGATGAAGAGGAGGAGGAGGATGAGGAGGAGGAGGAGGAGGAGGAGGAAATGAGGAATGAAGAAGAGAATGAAAAGGAGGAGGAAGAGGCGATTATCACTCGCGTTTCGGTTGCTTCGTTTACATACCGCAAAGGTGTTGTTTTGTGGGCGATATTCGAGGAATAGGCGATCTACAATAGCCGGTTGCGCGTTGTTTTTATATTGAAGAAAACTTTCATAAAAACTTTTCTCGCACGTTCGAGATGCGCACACGGACACCGCGGAGTGGCTCCGCATTACATTTTTGCTGGTTATACCTTTGATGGTGCGCACGTGCACACTCACGGTAGCACAACACGACGAAACGCGCGCACAATGCGAAAGACGCATATACGCACACGGAAATCATGTAGCAAGAAGACGGAGGAGAGAGGAAAGAGAGAAAAGAAAGCGAGACGGAGTGATAGCGAGAGAGAACGGGCGAGAGCGAGAGAGAGAGAGAAAAGAGAGAAGAGAGGAAAAGAGAGAGGGGGCGAGATGAAAAAAGAGAGAGATATATATATAGAGAGAGGGAGGATAGAGAGTGAGAGAAGAGAATGTGAGGGAAGACGACGAGAGAGAGAAAGAGAGAGAGAACAAGAGAAGAGAGAGAGAAAGAAAGCAGATAAATAGTGAATACGGGCAAGCAGAGAACGGCGGCAGAGCGAGAGAGAGAGATTGAGAAGAGAGAGAATGAGCGAAAGAGATAGAGAAGAGAGAGAGAGAGAGACAAGAGAGAGAAGAAGCAAAAAGAGGGGAGAGACCGCGCCTGCGTGTGTAAGAGGAAAGAAGAGACGAGAGAGAGAAAAAGAGAAGAGAGAGGCGAGATCGAGAGAGAGAAAGAGAGAGAAGAGAGGCGAGAGAGAGAGAGCGCATTTGTAAGAGGGGGACATAGAAGTAGGAGAGAGAGAGAGAAAGAGAGAAGAGAGAGAAAGGAGGAGAGAGAGAGAGAGAGAGAGAGAGAGAGAGCAGAGGCCAAAGACGGAAGGCGCCAACTAACAATAGCGAAGCGAATTAACTCGATTTATGGCGTCACTAGCGCGCGGTGAAAAACGTCAGAAAATTACACGATAATGACTGCGCCTGAAAAGCCAACGCGCCCTCTGATTAGTAAATTAATTTGCTCTCTTGCCGTACTTCTATATTATAATTAACCTTTCGTGTAATACGGGTTATACGCGGGGTGACATAATTATAGTGGCAAATGGACACAGAAACGGTCGCCGCAAAGTGATTCTCGCAGTGCGTGGCATGCATCTAGTAGCGTCGGGCAAAAATATCGATTATATTTTTTTAGCGGTCGAGAACGAAGAGCGGACATATTTTGTAATCGTAGTTGAAATTGTATACTTACGGCGTGGTGAATTGTGCGACTTTACTTCCCACCCCTCTAAGACACCAAACATCAGCGCGCGCGCGGCGGGCGCACAACAGCACACACACACACAGCGACACCACACACACACACACACACACCCACACACACACACAACACAGCTCCACACACACACGACAGCACACACGCGACACACCAACACGCAAACGCCATCACGCACACACGCACACACGACACACGCACACACACACACGACAACACACACACACACACACACACACGGACACACACACCACACACCACAACACACACATACTATATATATATATATACAGAGAGAGAGAAAGAAAGAGAGAGATAAGGTCGCTATTTGCATCGAAGACAACTGAAATGTCTAAGGCCTAACAGACGCGAGACTATTTTAATATGCAAATAATTTTAATCTACTAATGATTTTAATCTATTTTTATCTGCTTCAATCAGGCCGCGATGTTATTTTGGCTTCGGAGGAAATAGTGTACGTCTTGTGCGAGGCAAGACAGTGTTTTCTCCGGCCAGGGACGAGAAAGACTCGTGTCTGAAATTTGCTAGACATTTAACATGTTTCCAAGCGACAAAATGCACACAAAAATCCCCTCGTTTCTGCGTTCAAAAATTTACCGCGAACGATGTTTGCGTAGTGATCGATGAGCGAACGCTTCCCACGTATGGCAATATTAGCGCCAGAGCCTGATCAAAGAGAAAACAACACGTTTAATTAGTTTGCGTTCTCTAAACCGGAAGAAAATTCTTTTATATACGCAAGATGATGAAGAATGCTAGACGAAGAGAAAAACATCATTGTCTGTTAGAATATAATTGATGAGAAAAAAAACGACGTCGCTCAGCCTCGCGCTCAAATTGCTAATAAGTAGTTTAATCCTGCCGGCAGGGGGCGGTGCGCGCGTACACGTTACGGGCGGCGCTGCCTGCCGGACTTCCGGTTGATTCATCAGCGCACGTCAAGACGACGTTGTCGCCTGCGTTAATATTGACGGTGTTCTTCTCAAACAACTGTCGGCAATACTTTCCGGCCGACTGTTATAAATTAACGGATGGATGGATGTATGGTCGGTCGTTCGGTCGGTCGGTGACACGGAAGAATGGATTTATTAAGACTGGTAACACATGAGTTTTTTAACATGCAATTAGTAATACGCTCTAGCAATTCCAATGTACCCATGTAATCATAATCAAAGCACTAAACGCAGGCGTAACGTGACGCAAACGTATATAGGACGTAAATGTAAAACGTAAAACCTAGACATAAAATGTAAACCAAAAAAAGATCAAACCTACACATATAACGTAAACAAATAAAGGTAAAACATAGACACATTAGCTTGAACGTAAACGTAAACAATGTAAACGTAACGTAAAAACGTAACGTAAAAACGTAAAAAACGTAAAAAAACGTAAAAACGTATTATTTGCAACGTGCTCGCATGCAGTCAACACGCACCGCCTAAACAACGTGACAGTAAAACCAGCAGCAACTGCGCGACAGACGTACCAGTATTAGTAAATGATAGGGGGGAGAAATACGATATGTAGTGAGATATATCATAGGTAGACTACGAGTAGTAAACATAAACTTTTATGATTACATAAACGTAAAAATTAAAAACCATGCACATGCGCACACGTAAAAATATACGCGTAAAAATACACGTACACATTTGTGTGTTTTGTAAACATAAACGCGTGTATTGGCGCGTCCTACTTATAACTCCTTCCCACTAATAATTTACTCGTCGGAACAATAAATTAAACGTAAACCGAGCCGTTATTTCTCGCACCTCCCCCCCCCCCTCCTGACGTGCCCGCAAAGTTTACAGTCATCGTACAATACGTACGCGATGCGAGTACTCACGCTTTGCTTGTATCATCTGCAAACACATCTCACAGCTCCGTCTATAAGATACACTCATCTAATCTCTCTACGAGTGCGCATGCGCAATCCGTCTGCTAGCTGATTAGCGATCGAATTTCGTCTGCTAGCGGACGTACGGACGAACGCAGCGCGACGTCTCATCCGTATATACGAGCGGCAAAAGGCAGGCAGCACGCAAATCTCATTCATATAAATTAGCTGTTTCCATGGTGATTAACTGCGGAATCGGGCGAGACTTCTGTTGTACGGCCGTGAGTCCACGCGCGCTTATCAGCAGAAGCGGCGGAAAAGGGAGAGGACGGGGGTCGGGGGCGACACAATGTCGTATACTCTCAGCGTATTAGCGTGTAGTAACGAGCTTAGTGTATTCGCTCGCGCGCATATATATATATATATATATATATATAATAAATTCAAATAATAGGTTAAGGCTGTTTAGCGTTTTTTATGTTAAACCTTTAAATTTTAAACCCGTTAATAGTCTATGCTGATTGGTGCTTTTGACGTCAGGTGACTTTGTTTGAAACTATACAAACACGATCAAAGAATGCGAAATGCGGCCAAATGCTCGTTGTTGAAACGACTGATAAATTAAATCATGTAGGAAACATCGCTGAATTAAAGGGAAGAGGCGCAAAGGTCCGCGTGGAAAAGAGGGGATTATTCATTGATGATAGAAATGCGGCCGCCAACTAGACCGGCAAGTTGACGGGTCTACCGATAGATGGCGCTGGGAATAAACGGAGCAGGCGATTAGTTTGCGCGTGCGGTGTGTGTGTGTGTGTGTGTGCGCGCGGGCGTGTGTGTGTGTGTGTGTGTGTGTGTGTGTGTGTGTGTGTGTGTGTGTGTGTGTGTGTGTGTGTGTGTGTGTGTGTGTGTGTGTGTGTGTGTGTGTGTGTGTGTG
>NW_014577600.1:168182-173182 GCF_000485595.1 Priapulus caudatus
CTCTCTTATTATCTTTCGCCCTCTCTGTCTCTCTCTCTCTCTCTCTCTCTCTCTCTCTCTCCTTATCTCTGCGTTCTCTCTTTCTCGCTCGCTCTAGATCTCCCCTTTCTCTCTCTTTATCTCTCGTTCTCTCTCCTCTTCTCCTTGTCTCTCTCTCTCTCTTTCTGTTTTATTTCCTTCGTCTCAGCCTTCCTCGTCATCTCTCGTCATTTCTCTTATTCTCAGTCTCTCTATATCATTCGTATATTCTCGCATATCAACTCTAGCGCCCTCTTTCTCTCTCAATCTATTTATATATCAATATTATTTCTCGAGCACGCTTACGTGATGAGTGTGTTTGTACGTACTGCGCGCGTGCACGTGCGTGCATGCTTCGTGTCTGTGCGTAATCCGCTTCAAATTTGAAATCGCGAGGAATGATAACCTCTCGCCTCAATCGCAGGACACAATGCCTCGTTTCATATACGTACCATAGTTAGTATAGACGTACGTAATGGAAGTGAACTCAATAGTGGATTCAATAGAATCATCTTCCTAGGCAGGATCGGCGCACAGTAATGGCAAGTGCTATGTAATTACTTTCGCCAAACCGACACGCGAAACCACACAAACAAACCAATATAGGCGCTCGAATGTTCTCGTCTGATGCAGTGCATATCGTCTAGGCTGTTACTGGCGACGCACCCCACAGAAATACAAGACTTCGCATACATAAACGCGATGCAAAAATACATTGCAGAGTTAGTTGCGCGACGAAACGGCAATACAGCGAGGGTTTGCCTGATGACGGTGATGATATTTCAGCGTCAATGTGATTCGGATAAGATGAATTCATGTCATGTGATTCGTAGGTAAACATTTCGGTTCATGCATTCGTAGGTAACAGAAACAGGAGAAACTGAAAGCGGATATTTTATTAAAAATTAGTAGAAAAATTAATTTCAAGTTATTCCGCGATTCGGATGAAATGATCCCAGTTCGTGCGATTCATACAACTAAAATTTCAGCTCGTTTAATTCGTAGCCAACAAAAAACAGAACGAACAATCACGTATTTTGCACACAAAAACAGACAAAACAAACAAAAAAACAGAATGTGTGTCCCGTGTACGCGGTTCTATTTCATCGCTCGATTGCGCGCTCCGAACGTGCTAGAAGTGGCGCCCTCATCCGCAAACACGAAGCCGTACTAAAAAAATACACGAAGATCGCCCCGGTGCATGTCATGCCCCAATTTCAAAGCTCCAGTGGAACCCGCCCCCCACCCCACCGCCCCGAGACTCTGCTAGAGTAGAGTGTGGAGAGCAAATGACACTCCCAAAGACAATCGAGACTTTACCTCTCGATGCAGAAAACGATGCGCGCCACCAGTTACGTGGCGCTGTTGGTAATTTCCGGCGCAACATAAGCTCCTGCGGAGCGACTCAGCGTGCGCCGTTAGCTCTGTTAATATAGGTATAGATCGATGTATGCGTGCATGTGTACGACGTGTACGTGCGCCGTGTGCGTGTGCCTTGCCCGAACGTCGCGTATCTGCGTAATCGATTGGCCCTGCGACAACACACGCCAAGATCGTGTTGATTAATATCTCTCATGCAGGTGAAAGATAAAGTTAGCTAAAGATAGCAGCGGTCAGGTGAGGATGTTACGTGCGAGGCGCAGGCGATGACAGTGAAGCCGTATCTATAGACGCGTACTCCTAGACAGACGCGAAGGGGAGGGTTGACAGCATCGCGAGGAGTGTAAGGCAGAAATCTATAGTCTGCCGCCAAACATATATTAGGAAAGAGATACGAAATATGGATGGATATCATCAATAAATAATATATATATATATATATATGCATATATATGCATATATATGATATATATATATATAATGTATATATATAATTAGAATTTTATGAGAGAGAGAGAGAGAGAAGAGAGCAGAGAGAGAGAGATATAGAAGATAGATGATGGGCTAAGAAAGAATGGTGGATGGATGATAGATGGGTGGATGGATGGATGGCATGGATGGATGGATGGATGGATGGATGGATGGATGGATGGATGGATGGCCATGAGATGGAGGATCGGACGGACGGACGAGGACGACGACGGACGAGACGGACGGCGAACGGACGGGAGCGGACGGACGACGTAGAGCAGACGAACGGACGATGGATGGATGGAAAGATGGATTGATTTGGATGGATGGATGGATAAATTGATAGATGGACGGTCGGACGGACGGACAGACGAATGGAGGGATGGATGTATGCGTGGATGGAAGTTTAGATGACCGAAAGGACTACCGGACTGACGGGCGGATGCATGCATGCATGCATGCATAAATGCACAGGTAGCTAAACACCGGTGTATTAGTGGCGAACGCGTTACCTTCGCCCCGACGCATCGTCGTTTTTGCTGATTATGAATCCTTTTACATCGCGCTGCAAATTTCGGCGAGACCGACATTAGCGACACTTGAGCGTACATGCGTGTGGGCGTGGACGGTGGGGGAGGCATGCAAGCATGAAGGCATGTAGGCTCCCGCCGCAAGGCCGTACGCAGGAAATTTTCTTTAGGAGGGCAAACGTACTCCCCATGCCCCCTGTGCCCTAACGTTTCGCAATTTCACATTTATTTATTTAAAGTGTAATATTTTTTTGATGATTTAAGATAACTTTTTGTCACATTTCTATTTTATTTCTAAAAGTGTACAGTATTTGTCCCATTAAAAGGCATACTCTGAAAATCTCTAGGGGGGCAACTGCCCCTTCTGCCCCCCTGCTGCGTACGGCCAGTAGGCAGACAGGCAGGCAGGCAGCTAGACAGGCAGACAGGCAGGCAGGCATGAAGGCAGACAAGTAGGCAAGCAGACAGGCAGGCAGGCAGGTAGGCAGGCAGGCAGGCAAGCAGGCAGGCAGGCAGGCAGTCAAGCAGACAGACAGGCAGGCAGGCAGGCAAGCAGGCAGTCAGTTAGGCAGGCAGGCAGGCAAGAAGGCAGGCAGGCAGGCAGGCAGGCAGGCAGGCAGGCATGCAGGCAGGCAGGCCGGGAGGCAGGCAGGCAGGGAAGCAGACGAATCGTCGCTCAGCGCTTGTCTAAGAAGATCGGCGGAAACCATGATGC
This sequence comes from Priapulus caudatus, assembly GCF_000485595.1. Lineage (NCBI taxonomy): Eukaryota > Metazoa > Priapulida > Priapulimorpha > Priapulimorphida > Priapulidae > Priapulus > Priapulus caudatus. The sequence goes on from NW_014577600.1 coordinate 171,297, forward strand.
ATCGGTGCAGCCGCGCCGCCGGAGGGCGCGAAAGTTCCTGTTTACGTCCGCCTCTCTCTCTCTCTTTCTCACTCTCACTGTTTCCTTCCTTCCCCTCCCTCAACCTTCGCTCTCACTCTCTCTCCCTGGTTCTGTCTCTCGCTCTATCTCTCTCTCTCTCTCTTTCGCTCTCTCTCTTTCTCTGTCTATGCCCGCTCGTCCTCCCTTATCTCCGGCGTCTGCCGGTGCTCGTCGACGCTGTCCACTGACACGACACTGATTAGATAGAGGGTCATTAATCATCACTCACTCCCACCACTGCTCCGACTTCCGCCGTAGACTGTCCCGACTCTCCCGCGCTCGCCGCTATATTAGCGCGTCCGTTTCCTAGATGGTGCCCGTCTATGGCGTGATGCAAAGCTGTATTTGCACGGCGGACGGCGGCGGCTGTATTTGCATACTGTCGTAGGACGTTCCCGCGGTCGCGTGCGCCTTGCCGCGGAACTGCGCGCAAGATCTGTTTGCAGCGCTTCGGATCAACACCTCCTTTCGGCAACGCTTGTCTAGTATCCCGTCTCATCTGGATTCCCGCTCATCACGCGATTCCAGTGTTTTCTTACCGGCGACGATGTTTTCTTGCCTAAAATCCTTGTTGAATAATCATCCGCGAGAAAACGAGTGGAGAAATGTCTGCCGTTCGATGGAATGGTGCAATCATCGGAAATGGTAGCACTCGTCTTTATTCGAGGGAAAACACCGATGCGTCTGGGGGTTTTGGATCGCGGGTCGGAGCGGGTCGCTATTTTGCCGCCGCTTTTCAAAGATAAATGTAATTTCATACCGGGGCTGCGCCAGCCAGCTTCCAGCATGAAGCAGTCAGCTTCGCTGTAGCCAGGGTTGTTATCTATACGCTTTACATGCGATGCATGATGATTGTGCGTGTATATGTATAGGTAACGACATTGACCCCCTCCCCTCGCGGCTCGCAATGCGCATGACATGCGATGTAACGTAATGAGAAATAATGTATCACCACGTCAACACTTATATTTAGCGACATTGTGTCTCATCTTATGTGTAATTGTACGTGATCATCGTGTGTCATGACACGTGCGCTCAGCATGGAACAATATCGGTAAGCATCATGCGATGTGCCATGTCATCTCATGTCGTTGTATATGCCATCGTGTTCCTCTCCCTCATGCGGTATCGTGCTCGAACGCATACCATCGTGTCGTCGTAAAGCAATCATCCATCCCATTCTCGATTGCCATCGTACATCATTTTGCCGTAGCATGCGCATTCCATCTTTTCTCATCATGTCCTGCGCGCTGCACGATACCCTCGACACAATCATGTAACCAAACAAGAATATAGAGTTACGTTACTACTCTTGTTGGTGACTCGTGTTGGTTGTTCTACGCTACTCTTGTTGGGTTACATTATTGTATCTACACGATGCCCGCTACTGGGATGCGGCCACGAGGTAAAAAAATTCTCGCCCGCTATCTACTAGTGAACTGGTCTGCGCATGCTTCCAAGAGTTTCTGCGACTGCCGCCATACTCCTGCGACTCTACAGCTCTGTATCTCTGTGACTGCTGCCACGGTCTGCTTAATTATTATCACGGACGTACGCGGTGCCAATAGTGGAAAGGTCAAAGTTGAACCTCATTACTGCTTCTCCTGCACTCGTGAGCGAGTATATAGGCTTCTCATCGTCCGTGCTTTTTTTCTCGTCTGCGGCGTGGCAGCGCGCGCGCGAAGCTTTGCCGTGTCACGACGTTGAGGCCGATTCGGTGACAGAGCCAATCAAGCGCTGAGACGGCGTCGTTCAAACGCAGCCGCGAACATGCTTCTAAAGATTTAATTAGTGTAATGATGCATATTAATTAAGAAGCTGTGAAG
>NW_014577600.1:175682-178161 GCF_000485595.1 Priapulus caudatus
ATCCATCCATTCCATCCATTCCATCCATCCATCCATCCATCCATCCATCCATCCATCCATGCCATCCATCCATCCATACCATCAGTCCATCCATCCATCTATCCATCCATCCATCCTCCTTCCATCCACTTCATCCATCCATCTATCCATCCATTTATCTATGTGTCATCTGCTCTGGGTGCTGTGGAGAGTGCGCGGTTTGCGCGCAGCTTCTTACATGCCCATGTACGTTTAATATTGTGTATATAATAAGCTTTCTTACGTATAATTTCTTTACGTCATTCAAGTAACGTTATTATATCATTTATGTATTGTGTGTGCCGGCAGCGCGCTGCACCTGCCACATTTGCCAGAAAGGCCACTAAAAGCGATGAAAAACAAAGCAAAAACCCACAAACCCCGCGCCACACTGATCGCGAAATTCAATTTCCGTCGCCAATGTCCGATGGCCAATGCCGGCATTGTCGCTAAGCCGCTATTAAATATATCCTGGGACGCATGGCAAGAGAATTATTGATTTACGATTCATTATTGGGCAATCGCGTTATTGCCTCGAAGATCATACGCCTCAGGCTGTGTGGGGCATTGCTTAGATTCACTATAGCCAGGCCAAAATGTGTTTAGGTTTTATTTACTTAATGAAATGTTGCGCGCTTGCTTTCAATGATGTGCCGCGTTTCTCGAACGGCGGCATAGCTGTTGCTGCTACTGCTGCTGCTACATGCTAAAATTTGCCCTCTCTTGCTCTCTCTTTTTTTTTCTCTCTCTTCGCTCTCTCCTCTCCCCTTCTCTCTCTCTTTCTCTCTCTCTTTCTCTCTCTCTTTCTGAAATGAAAGAAAGATGCCACTTATAGGACGCTGTATAACAATAATTAACGATCTAAGGGCAAAGACACATTATTGCCAATGCTTACGAGTTACGGTCGTTAAAATGATGCAAAAGACAGACTATAGCGCCTACCTGTACTGAGCATACTAATTCAGATGCATAATAAATAATCTGATAATTAATGATTATATACATTTAGCGCTATTCAAATATAGGCCGGGGCCAAAGTGGAACCCTGTTCCACTTTGCCCCCATCCATTTGCCCCGAACACATGCCATAGTTTCTAGACATGTGGCGTTACGCTGTGCAGACAAAACTACGCAAAGAATTTCATCATGACATATGGCACACATAGCCTTAGATTCAACAAAATAGCCTACATAAGAAATTCCACAAGATCACAGTGATTGAGCAAGGATGCCATTTCAATTTTTAAGAAATATACCGTGTTAAACACATCAAAAACAGGACTTTCGCTCAAAAAAATTTACATAGGCTGCATTTCATGCGCAAATGGCAATCCATCAAAACGATGCATCATCAACTGACCTTCTATATTTGGAAAACAGCTCACAGATAGATGGGCGGCGCATCAACATAGATCTGCTGAGACAATTCCACTTTGCCGCCTCTCCGGTTCCGCCTTTGCTTCGGTGTTCCCCTATATTATATTATATATATCATATATATATATATATATATATAATATATTATATAAATTATATATGCGGATATGATATAACCATGCGTGCATGCGTATGGCTCGGTTATACACGTCAGCAGCGGCTTGACCCCCTTACAGTACTACACTGGACCCCGTCCCCATATATTCCCATTATAATACCCGCGATGGGCTGCGCGAAACAATTGCATCATCTCATAGGCGCGGGTGGTATTACGCGTATGACGGATTGGAGATAGCGTGTGGAGTGTTTACGTGCTCCCAATCTTCTACTCGCACTCACAAAACACGTACACACAACATACATACGTGTGCGCGCACACACAGCACACGCACACATGCGCGCACTTACGTATACACGCCGTACAAGACACTGCGTGCCAGCACAACATAAAGAGAGCACGAGAAAGAAAGAGGAAAAGCGCCGCGCCGAGAAATAAATTTTATGTTGAGAACACGGTCGTTATTGCTTACTACCTATTTTCTGTTTTTTCTCATATTTTATTTCAGCTGAGAGAACATCTTCATCACAATACTAGATAACTCATGCCCGTAGGTGTACATGCGTTCTATGGTGTACAATTTGCTATAGACGGTTCATGTTGACACGTCGGGAGGGTGTCCGCGGGCGCGACAGAGGTAGCCGTGTGTGGCGGCGTGTGTTGCGCTGCGTCAGCGCGTCGCCACGTGCGTTGCGCGTGCGTGCGTGCGCTGCGTGCCGGCCCCGAGGTTGATTACGCCAGGCTCCTGTGCCAGCTTCGCTGGGGTCTCGTGTGTGTGGTGAAGCAAGGGCGTTGGGAAAGGTTTAGCGTGTGGTGGCGGGGGAGACGCTTGCGAGGGGTGGGCTCTTGCGTGTGCACAGAGACACGTGATCGTAGTATAGAGTAGTTCATGTTCTAAGCCTTGGCGGCTTGGTGGGGGTGGTGGTGTGGGTGGTGGGTGTGCTTATTCTTCTAAGGCCGTTATTA
>NW_014577600.1:178186-188318 GCF_000485595.1 Priapulus caudatus
CTACCACCTTCTCCCCACCCCATCCTATCCACCTCTTCCACCCCACCTACCATCTCTCCCCACCCCACACCACCTTCCCCACCCACCTATCACCGCTCCCCGACAGCCCCACCTACCACCTCTCCCACCCCACCAACCACACTCTCCGCTCACCACTCACCACCTCTCCCCACCCACTACCACCTCCCCACCCCACTCTATACCACTCTCCCCACCCCCACCCAACACACCAATCTTTGTTCCCCCAAACCCCCTCCTTTTTTTTGAACCACCTTCAACCATCCTCGGCAACCACTCCTCCCGGCCCACCCACCCAAGCCAACCACCTCTTCCCACCCACCATACACCCCAACACCCACCGAACCACCTGCGTCCCACGCCCGAACAACCACCTCTACGCCACCAACACCTCTTTCCACCCAGACAACCACCTCTACCACCAGACCACTTCTTCCACCCCAACAACCACCTCACCACCCAGCCAACCAACCTCTTCCCACCCCAAAACAACCCCCCACTCCCCCCAACCCACGCCACCAACCACTCTGTCCCACGCCCAACAACCACCTTTCACCCACAGAACCAACCGAACCTCTTTCCCACCCCAACAACCACCCCACCCCACGCCACCCAACCACTCTTCCCGACCCCAACAACCACCCTACCCACCAACCACTCTTTCCACCCCACCAACCACCCACCCCCTCACCTAACCACCTCTTCACCCCAACAATCCACTTACCAACCCACACCTACTGCTCCCACCCCACCTGAACCCCCCCCCCCCCGACGCCATCCAAACCACCTCTTCCCAACCCCAACAACCACCATCTACCCACCAACCACCTCTTCCACCCACCAACCACCCAACCCACCACCAACCACCTCTTCCCACCCCAACAACCACCTCTAACCCACCAAACAACCACCTCCTTCCCACGCCCAACAACCACCTCTCCCACCAACCAACCACCTCTTCCACCCCAACCAACCACCTGCTACCCACCAGACCAAACCACCTCTTCCCACCCCAAACAAACCCACAATACCACCTGCTTCCACCCCCAACAGACCAGCCTCTACCCACCAACACTAGCTTCCCACCACCAATACCACGGCCCACCCACCCACCAACCACCTCTTCGTCACCCAAACAACCACCCCCACCCACCACCAACCACCTTCTTCTCACCCAACAACACCTCTATCACCTAACCAACCACTCTTCCCACCCCACAACCAGCCCCACCCACCCACAACCACCTTCATTCCCACCCCAACAAACCACTTACTACCACCAACCAACCAACCTCTTCCACCCCAACAACCACCCCACCCTGCCCAGCAACCAAACCTCTTCCCACCCCAATAACCACCTCTACCTACCAATCCACCTTTCCCAGCCCCAGACATCACCTCAGACACAACCACCTCTCCCCTGATTGGCACCGATGGGGTTTCCTGAGATCTCGTTCCATCATTGAATTTATTGTCAAGAAATGCCTCCGCGCGTCAAAACGCGAGAATCTCTTCGTCGTTTAGAATCGCTTATCACTGTTGATATATAGGGTGCACGAGGGGAGCTGCATGCGTGCGTACGTGTATTTCTTTGTGTCGTGAGTATCGTGTCCCTGCGTGCGTGCTTTGTCTCGCTTGATGGCGAGTATGTGCGGCGTGCTTGCATTGGCTTGCATATGTGTGTGTTTAGTGCTGACACAGCATACCGTGCGCTTGAGCGTTGCATACGGTGCTGGGCCGTGCGTGCTGTTGCGTGCCTGCTACGTGGTGTTGCGGATTGCTTGCGTGCGTGCGTGCGGTGCGTGCCATACGTACGTGGTACGTGCGTACGTGCGTGCTGACGTTGCGTAACGTGCGTTGCGGTGTCAGTGCGTGGCGTACGTCGTGGCGTGCCGTACGTGCGTTACGTGCTGTGCGTCGTGCGTCAACACGTTAGTAAAACGTCAACCCATTAACGGAGACAAAGCGATTACCATTCTCATTACGCGACTTTTCGAAATGATTATTTTTTTTAAAACAGGCCAGCCACTGCGCATTTAATTGGAAACTAAACAGTGAAGCCCGTCCTTGTGCACACCCCCCCCCCCACCCACCCACACACCACACACACGCACACACACACACACATCACACAACACAGCACACTACACGCACGCACCACGCACACATACACAGCACACACACACACCGCACACACACTACACACACATCACTGCGCGCTCTGCGCACACACACACACCATGTTACGCACACACACACACACACACACAACACACACACACACACACACACACACACACACACATATACACACACACACACACAACACACACACACACACACATCACACACACACACACACACGACACACACACAACACACACGTCGCGCGCCGCCGCGCGTACGCCACACATACACACACGCACACATTACACACACGCACACATTGCTCAGTCCGCTTTCCGCTCGTGGTGAGTTCCATCTCGTCCTCTCTTATTTCGGCGGTCGGCATGCACGCAGCACACGGGCCCATCATAACCGCACTCATTGTCCGTCGTAACTCGGGACCGCGGACCGTCTCGCCCTGCGAAACAAATGCTAGCAGAATTGCGTTTTGCCAAGCATCCGCCTGCGTGAATTCAATGGATAGCAGGACGGAAGGGGCGGCAGCGCAGCGGCCGACGACGAATGAATCGATGACGACTGGACGACGATGATGAACGACGATGACGGATGATGACGACGCGACTGATGACGACGATGATTACCGGCGCGGCTGCAGATGCGGATGGCGGAACCGGACGTGAAATGTAATTCGGCAACACGCTGCAGGGGGGAACCGCCAGACGGAGCAGCAAGAGGAACTATGGTGAGAGTGCGCCCCCCCCGATCGAACAAGTCTGTACGGTCACAAAGTGACAGAGTGCGGTCACATACCTGACACTTATCTGCAAAGAATGGTCACGTTGTCACGGGTTCAAATCTGATAATGAGTAAACATGTATTACACACACGTGTGCGTGCTGGTGCATGCGTGCGTATGCCTTCGTTCGTAGCGCTGCCACCGCGTGTGTGTTTCCCGTTCTCAGTGTGTGGTGCTTCTCGTGTTCCCTGTGTTCCGCCCGCCACGCATGCGTATATATACGCTATATTAATATACACGTTTTATATTTTTTTTCCCATGATTCGCATCGGCAGTCTGCTAAACACGCTGCAATCGTTGTTACGTGCGGATTTCATGTTTGGATGTTGCGAAGATCGTCAATTAACCGCAATTTCGCGCAAAATATCGCTCGCATATCGCGCGCGGAAAGGCTACGAGCGACGATGAATCTCTTCATTGCCAGGAGTGAATGTGACTACACTTATTGTAGATATAAGTCCGCCCAGATTGCACGATCGCGGGAAAACTTGCGATGTCGAACTTTAAACCGCCATTAATCCGTAAAGAACACGACTAATGAATATCGCTGTGAAATGATTGTGATACTTCGGTTATTGCAACCGATGACTCCGCTGTGGGCCGTTTCTGAATCTTTAACGTGTGTTGCTTAGCTGCTACGCGTTCTTTATACTGGTCAATGTTCGGTTGCCATATAGGAAATTGCGAGTAGCTGCTGGCGTTTGTTTTGCAGTGATGCCACAGAGAGAGCAGAAATGAGGTTACCGTTACACGGCAATATTCTCGTTCTCATTTTTCCACGTGCATTTCAAAAGGAAAATGTGCTTCACTGTGTGTGCTCGTAATTCGTAATTCATAGGCAGTGTGATTGTGTGCCCAAGTATGTATTTTCCCGTCGCGTGCGGTGTCTCATTGGTCCCGTGCGTGTCGGTGCGTGCTACCTTCGTCTCTTGTTGTTTCTTTTGTTCATATTTTGTTGTGTGTGTGTGTGGTTGTGCGTTTATGTGTGTTGTGTTGTGTGTGTGTGTTGTGTGTGGTAGGTTGGTGTGTGTGTGTGTGTGTGTGTCGTGTTGGTGTTGTTGTGCTGTGTGTGTTTGTGTGTGTGTGTGTGCGTGATGTGCTGCATCGCGCATGGTATGAATAGCGAATGTCTATAACTTGTTACCGCTCTCTCAGTCAACTACTTTTGCACCCAATCTCTTCGTCACGCTCGCTACCGTCCCACACCTCTCTGCGCTCCACTACCTCCCACCCACTCCTCTCTCGCTTCGCACTACCTCTTCATCCACCTTCTCCTCTGCTCTGCACCACCTCCCACTCCACCTGATCTCCTTGCTCGCCACTACTCCACCCACCTCCATATACATGCTCCACTACTTCCCCCACCTTGCTCATCGCTCGCCACTACTCCATCCACCTTCTCCTCGCTCGCACCACCTCCCATCCACCTCCTCTTCGCTCGCACCACATTTCACCCACCTTCTCCTCGCTCGCACCACCTCCCATCCACCTCCTCCTCGCTCGCACCACCTTCCACTCACCTCCTCCTCGCTCCACACTCCTTCCCACTCACCTTTCTCCTCTTCCCCCACCTCCGACCCATCTACCTCCGCGCTCCACTACCTTCTCCGACCCCCTCCTCCGCGCTCCCACTACCTCCACCTATCTCCTCCGCGCTCCACTTACCTCCCACCTGACCTATCGCGCTCCCACTAACTCCCACCCACCTCTCGCGCTCCCATCTACCTCCCTACCCACTCTCCTCGTCGCTCCCATCTAATCCTCCACCTACCTCCTCCTCGCTCCCACTACTCCCACTACTTTGCTCCGCGCTCCACTACCTCCCACCTACCTCGCTCCGCGCTCCCTACTACCTCCCACCACCTCCTTCCGCGTTCCCGACCTACCTGCCCACCCACCTCCTCCGCGTCCACTACCTCCCACCTATACCTCCTCCTCTGTCGCCACCACCTCCCATCCTACTCCTTCTCGCTCGCACTTACCTTCCACCACCTGCCTCCGCGCTCCCACTACCTCCCACCCACCTCCTCCGCGCTCCCACTACCTCCCACCCACCTCCTCCGCGCTCCCACTACCTCCCACCTACCTCCTCCCTCGCCTCCAAAAAAAAAACTAGCCCTCCCTCCCCCAACCTTTTCTTTCTCCGCGCTCCCACTACGTGCCCACCTACTTCTCCTCGACTCCACTACCTCCCACGCTACTTTCTCGCGCTGCCACTACCTCCCACCTACCTTTCCCTCCGCGCTCCCGACCACCTCCCAGCCCACCTCCTCCTCCTCGCCACCACCTTCCCACCTACCTCTCTCCTCGCTCTGCACTACCTTCCAGCCTACCTTCCTTTTGCCTGCGTCCCGACTACCTCCCACCCACCGTCTCGCGCTTCCGCACTACCTGCCCCACCCAGCCTCCTCCGCGCCTCCACTACCTCCCACCACCCGCCTCCGTTCCATTTCCTCCCACCAATCTCCTCGCGCTCCCACTACTCCCACCTACCTGCCCCTTCGCTTGCGCATACGTTCCACCCACCTCCTGCTCGCTCCCACTACCCCACCCACGCTCCTCCGCGGCTCCCCTACCTCCCATGCCACCTTCTCTCGCTCGCATCACCTCCACCGTACCTCGCTCCTCGCTTCGCACCCACTTCCACCTACCTCCTCCTCGTGCTCGCACTACCTTCACCCACCTTGTCTCGCTCGCCACCACCTCCATCCACCTCCTCCTCGCTCGTCACCACCTTCCACCTCACTCTTCTCGCCTCCACTACCTGCCACTCACCTGCTCCTCGCGTTCCCCCTATCCTCCACCCAACGCTCCTCGCGCTCCCACTACCTCCCAACCCACCACGCTCGCTCCGCTCCCACTACTCCCACCTACCTTTGCGCGCTCCACTACCTCCCACCACCTTCTCTGCGCTCCACTTACCTGCCCAATCCGCACCTCCTCCAGCGCTCCCACGACCTCCCACCCACCTCCTCGCGGCTCCCACTACCATCGCACCACCTCGTTCTCGCGCTTCCATAGCCTCCACCTACCTTTTCCTTCCTCCTCGCCACTACCTATCCACCCACCTCCTCCTCGCCTCCACTACTTCACCCACCTCCTTCGCGCTCCAACTACCTCACCATCCACCTTCTCTCTGCTCGCATCACCTGGCCCACCACCTTCTCCTTGCCTCGCACCACTGCCCATTACCTTCTCTCGCTCGCCACCACCCTCCATCCACCTCCTCTTCGCTCCCCACATTTCACCACCTTCTTCCTCGCCTGCGCCCACCTTCCCATCCACGCTGCCTCTTCGCTGACTACCTCCCATCACCTTCTCCTCCTCGCGCATACCTCCCAGTCCACCTCTCTCGTCGCATCATTTCCCATCCACCTCCTCCTTCGCTGCGCCACCAAACTACCACCTACCTCACTCCTCCGCGCTCCCACTACCTCCCACCCACCTCCTCCGCGCTCGCACTACCTCCCACCTACCTCCTCCTCGCTCGCACTACCTTCCACCCACCTCCTCCTCGCTCCCACTACCTCAAACCCGCCTCTACACATTTCAAACGACGCAGCTCACACACGAGTTACGCGTCACGTGTGCACATACGCACGCACGCAGGCACGCACGCACGCACGCACGCACGCACGCACGTACGCACGCACGCACGTATGCACGCGTGTATGCGCGCATTCGCACCTGTTCTTCCCCTTTGCCGCTCCGACGACGGCGGTGTCTCACTGCCGCGCGCAAAACTCATAAAAGCTTTACACCGGTTACTTATTCACATTGCTGTAAAATCGCACACACGCACACCCGCCCGCACGCACGCACGCACGCACGCCCGCCCGCACGCACGCACGCACGCACGCACGCACGCACGCACGCACGCACGCGCACATGTGGGCTAGAGAGAGAACTCGAGATGACTAGACATTATCAAGCGCGAGCGGGTCAAGAGTTAAAACGGAAATATTAACTTTACCTTCTGATATATATATATATATATATGTATAGCGGTGCGTTCAAACTGTTCACGTAAGTGCAGTGATTTGAGGCGATATAAGGAAGGATTTGAAGGGTGTAAATAATTTCACAGGAGCCAGAATGGCTCTCGTATTATAGTTGACGTTGTGTGTTGTGTGTATATAGATATAACGTCTCGCGAGCACGAGTTGGCTTTGCGCAGACGAAAAATGCTCTCTTCCGTGTCCTAGGTGACACATGTCCTAGGAGACACATGTCTCCCTTGTGAACTCTCTCCATGTCGCTCGGTTGGTCGCTTTCCGCTTCATTTCCCTCCAGGTGTAGCCCTTCTTCTTGAGTTCCGCCCCCGAGTCTCGCCTCCAGGTTGCTTTAGACCTTCCTATATAACCGATATCAAGTCCTTGCAGGTTCCAGCTCAGCGCCGCGCATGCTATGTCGGTCACTATCTTCCGCTGTGTGTGGCGCACCCACTAGTATCTCTATAGGCGGGGTGGGTATACGGTATGCGGATTGGAGATAGGTGTGGAGTGTTACCGTGCTCGCAATCTTCTACTCGCACTCACAAACACGTACACACATACACACGTGTGCGCGCACACACGCACACGGACACATGCGCGCACTTACGTACACGCCCGTACAGACACGCGTGCAGCACACACATAAAGAGAGAGAGAGAGAAAGAAAGAGAAAGCGCGCGCGAGAAATACATTTATGTTAGAGAACACGGTCGTTATTGTTACTGACCTATTTCCTGTTTTTCTCATATTTTATTTCAGCTGAGCGAACTCTTCATCACATACTAGATAACTCATGCCCGTAGGTGTACATGCGTTCTAGGTGTACAAGGGCTATAGACGGTTCATGAGACACGTCGGGAGGTGCCCGACTGTGTGTATAGGCACGTGATCGTATAGGTGGTAATGTTCTAAACCTTGCGTTGTGTTATTGTTCTTAACCCGTTATTTCGTTTCGTGTTTGCGTTTCCGCTTGAAGGATGTCAGCTTCTCTTTGTCTCTCGAGCGACGTAAGGCGAGTAGCGAATAACCTCACAGTAGAGATAACACGTCTTGTTGTAACAGACTAGGTGATTTGTTCTACGTATAGAACTACATGACTTGACTACGTGACTACACCAAGACGGCTGAATTGTCACCACTGCCCGCGCGCCGCGCGGACTCGCGGTGTCAACCCGCGCCCGCGCGCCATGCGCGGACTCACTCTCTTAACCGTTCTCTTCTGTCTCTCCTCTCGCCGCCGGCGCGGCCCTTTTATATCGTGCGCGATGCGCGTTGCACCAAGCTCTATCCCGGGCCCGCCTGGGCTCAGCGTCCATTTTTCTTTTCCCTGGCAACGCGACTACGCAGTTAGGAAACCAAAGGTGTGCGCTACTAAGGTGTATGTTATAACGGAAATTCTACTCGGAATTGGAATGTAATTAAAACATGGTTGTAAGTTACGACAACGCTAGGATTTGGTCACTATAACATACATAGGGCAGTGCGCGCTGCCTGAGTTTCTAAGGCCAATCTTAACCGTGCTCAGGTTCAGCGATGAAGTTATCGCGCTGTAGGATATCTTAACAATAGGCTTAGACGTGTGACTTATAACTTAACTTAAGCCCTGGTCACAACGAGCCCACGACGCATTTGTGCAACGACACGACAGAAAATTTGGGCAAATCGTGGGTCATCGGGGGTCGTCGCAAGACAGTCCTACGTAATTTTGAGCATCGTGGCATCGACTTGCCGTCGTGTTATATATATATATATATATATATATATTATACTATGAGTACTATTAGTACTATATATATTAGTATATATATATTATATAAATATTTATATGGGACTATTGTATAAGCCCGAGCGTGCATGCGTACTGGCGCGGTTATACACGTCAGCAGCCGGCTTGATCCCCTTACAGCTACAACAGCTGACCCGTCCCATATTTATCGCACTTATAGTACCCGCGATGGCTTGCGCGAAACCATATTCCATCCATCCATCCATCCATCCATCTATGTGTCATCTGTCTGTGTGTGGGAGGTGCGCGGTTGCGCGCGCTTCTACATGCCCATGTACGTTTTATATGTGTATATAATCGGTTTCTTTACGTATAATTTCTTTACGTATCAGTAACGTTATTATATACATTTATGTATGTGTGTGCGGGCGCGTGCACCTGCACATTGCCGAAAGGCACTAAAATGCGATGAAAACAAGAAAAACCTACAAACCCGCGCACAATGATCGAAATTCAATTCCGTCGCCAATGTTGAGGCAATGCGCATTGTCATAAGCCTTATTAAATATATCCGGACACATGGAAGAGAATTATTATTACGATCATTATTGGCCATCGGTTTGCTGAAGATCATCGCCTCAGGCTGTGGGGGATTGTAGATTCACGATAGCTGGCAAAAGTGTTTACGGTTTTATTTACTAATGAAATGTGCGCGCTTGCTTTCAATGATGTGCGCGTTCCTCGAACGCGGCATAGCTGTTGCTGCTACTGCTGCTGCTACTGCTAAATTTACTCTCCCTCTCTTGCTCTCTCTCTCTCTTTTTCTCTCTCTCTCTCTCTCTCTCGCTCCCCTTCTCTCTCTCTATCTCTCTCTCTCTCTCTCTCTCCCTCTCTCTCTCTTTCTCTCTCTCTCTCTCTCAATCTCACTCCCTCTCTTCCTCTATCTGCCCATGTGTGGGTATATGTACACGCGCGAGCGTGTGTAGTGTACGTGTGTGCGTGCGTGCGTGCGTTTCGTCGCGCGTGTGTGCGCTGCGTGACACAAGCTCATATAGAGTGCGAGGCGCCACGCTGTGACGCTGCGATAAATGTAAACACCGGGGCACGAGGCAAGCCACGTACGGTTTCGGTGCAGCAGCAGAATGCCAACTCTGCTTTAGTATGGATTCGGTCAAGATTCGGTAACATGTGCGTACGCTCACCTTCACCCAAGTCGTGCGTGAGGGTTTCTACATGTTGTGCGTACACGCACGTGATCGTATACGCATTTCTTCTTGAATCCGGCACCATATATATATAGGGGAACCCGGGGCAAAGTGGACCGAAGAAATTTGGTTGGCCAAAACGCTGTGAAAGAGCGAGACAAAGTGAAATGTTTGGCTCTAATCCTTTGGCTTAGGACAAGAACTAACAGGCGGTACAAACAAAGTTCATTTAAAAAACGACTTTATTGAAATATACAAAATTATA
>NW_014577600.1:191173-195019 GCF_000485595.1 Priapulus caudatus
TAACACTAACCCTAAACATACATCATATAAAAATATAAACATAATACTAAACAACCTAAAACTACCTCGGGTACATATCTGTAATACCTGATACGACAACGACCCCATCTGCGCTACTACTACTGCTGCTGCTACTACTGCTACTGCTGCTGCTACTACTGCTGCTGCTATCCTCTCCGTCAGTCGATAGTCGGGCACGCCGAGGCGCGCGCACGCACACACTCGCTCGCTCGCCAGTCAGTCGTACGCTCGCTCGTCGCTCGTGAAGGATTCACAATCGTCTTCGTCTCCGCTCGCACCACACTCGCATCCCTGCACGATATATATATACGCCCCATCTTCAGCACGCGTCCGAGGCCGTCTCTGCCAAGACTCGTGTCGATATATACAACATATACCTATATATCTATCTATCTATATATATATATATATATAAATATACATCGCAGCGACGTACGTGGGACAAGCACGCGCAGATAGTTGGATGCGTTTTCGATACGCGCTCTCGATTTCGCTCGTGTGGAGGAGGAAACGCGCGGCGCGAGAGAAAGGGTAAGAGAGTGAGAGTTAGATAGAGTCGCAAGAGCGGTATCTTGCTTCAGCCGTTTTCACGCTACTTGCGTGCGCGCACCTTTACTCGCTCGCCGCGTTTTGCAGCCGACAACTCAAGATAGACACCGAGACCTACTGAGAGAGAGAGAGAGAGAACGCGTGCGCGAGCGAGAAAGAGAGAGAGAGAGAAAGAGAGAGGGAGAGAGACAGAGATACAGAAAAAGAGGGAGAGAGAAAGACAAAGACTTTCCGTGCCACTGCAGGAAACCGTGTCTGCGATACAACTTCGTTCAGACCCGGGCGTTGTCGCTCTCAGACTGTCGCCGGCGCCCCCGTGCCGTGGGCCCGCACCCGAACTGGACTGTGTCTCAGGACCGACCAGCTACGTGAGTGAAGCTCCGTGCGACCTTGCACCGGGACTGCAGTACACAGCCCCGCAGAGATAAACAACACTAGTTGGCTCGACAACACTCTGGGTGAGTTATTTTTTCATATAACTTCTTTTCGTATTTTTTTTCTCACTTGCCTGTTATATGTTTTCTTCGTGAAGTGTTTCGCGCGGCATAGGTGAGCGTTGAATGATTCATACGATCGTAGATCTAGAGGCACGTCGATATCGGCTTTAAAAGTTCAATCCTCGCGTGTTTTTCTCGTGACATATGGCGCGCTCCTGTGCGTGCGTGCGTGCGCGCGTGTGAACCTGCATGCGTGCCTGCGTGCGAAAGTGAGTGCGTGAGCGCGTGTGACAGTGTGTATGTCTGCCTGAGATCGTGCGTACGCGCGTGCGTGCGTGCGAAAGTATGTTCTCGATCTCTCCCTCTATTTCGGCGGTGTGCATGCACGCAGCACACGGGGCGCCATCATAACCGCATCATTAGCCGCGTAACTCGGACGCGCGACCGTCTCGCCCCTGCGAAACAAATGTAGCAGAATTGCGTTTTGCAAGCGCCGCCGGTGATCAATGATAGCAGACGGACAGGGCGGCAGCGGCAGCGGCGACGACGATGAAGATGACGACGATGACGATGATGACGACGATGACGATGACGACGACGGCGACGATGACGACGATGATTACCGCGGCTGCAGATGCGGATGGCGGAACCGACGTGAAATGTAATTTGCAACACGCTGCAGGGGGGAACCCCAGACGGGAGAAGAGGAACTAGTGAGAGTGCGCCCCCCCCCGATCGAACAAGTCTTTACGTCACAAAGCTGACAGAGTGCGTCACATACTGACACTTATCCTGCAAAAATGGCCGTTGTCACGTTCAAATCTGAGTAATGAGTAAACATGTATACACACACCTGTGCGTGCGTGCATGCGTGCGTGCCTTCGTTCGTGCGCATGCACGCGTGTGTGTGGGTGTGTTCGCGCCCGCACGCATGCGTATATATACGCATATATTAATATACACGTTTATATTTTTTCCCATGATTCGCATGGCATGTCTGTAACACCGTGCAATCGTGTACGTGCGGATTTCATGTTGGATGCTGGAAGTCGTCAATTAACCGGCGATTTCGCGCAAAAAATTATCGCTCGCATTCGCGCGCGAAAGCTACGAGCGACGATGAATCTCTTCATTGCCAGGAGTGAATGTGACTACACTTATTGAGATATAAATCCGCAGAGTGCACGACGCGGGAAAACTTGCGGTCGAACTTAAACCGCCCATTAAAGTAAAAGACGCGACTAAATGATATCGCTGTGAAAGGATGTGATACTTATTGCAACCCGGGACTCCGCGGGGCCGTTTCTTGAATCTTTAACGTGTGTGCTTGCTGGTACGGTTTGCTTTATACTGAGTCAATGTTCGTCTGCTATAGGATTGCGAGTAAGCTTGTATTGCTGGCGTTTGTTTGAGTGATGCCACAGAGAGAGGCAGAATGAGGTTACCGTTACACGGCAATATCTCGTTTCTCATTTTCCACGTGAATTCAAAGGAAAATGTGTTTCACTGTGTTGCTCGTAATTCGTAATTCATATGCGTGTATTGTGTGCAATATGTATTTTCCCGTGCGTGCGTGCGTGCGTGTGTGCGTGCGTGTGTGTGTGTGTGTAGAGGCAGAGCTATCGCTATCAACCGTCACGCTAAGCGCTGTTTTTCCTAAAACCACGTGCATTCTACTCATACTGCATATATGCGGTGGGTGTCCGCTACCGGCCTAGACTGATGTCAAACGTCGATGCGCCCGAGCGCACGCCGATTCTCCACGACTCGCGGTGTCAGTCTATGCACACGAATACGAATCGCTATCGGCGAGTGAATCTAAATGTGATCGTTATAATACGCATCTTATAATTATCCTCGTATCGAGGAAACAAACTCGTGGATGATAGATCAGCGATTGATCCGCCTTAGGGATCGCTATTTTAGTCTAAGCTCGAGGTTTATGGAGAATACAGTTAGTTGGTCGTACATACTGATCATGGCTGTTTCGTTTATGACGGTGTACATTGAAATGTTATACGATACGCGGCTGTGTCGCAATTGCACGTATTGTCGCGGAAGAATGTCGCTAAATGCAGTTGAACTGATGCGTTTTCATAATAGATTTATTCTTGCGTGCACGCATGGGGTTGGGCACATTACAGATATGATGAGAAAAAATAAACGAACGCAAACGCGGAAAAAGATACGGGCGGTGAAGTGCCTGCACGTAGTTACTCACGAACGCACGCACATGCATGCGCGCGCCCTCATATGCCTACGCACGCACGCACGCACGCACACACACACACACACACACCCACTCACGCACGCGCGCGCGCACGCACGCAGCACCCCCATTAACTACAGTATGACGAGTTACCATCGACTTTTACATTCATAACATGCGACACCCACGGCTAATGGCGCATTTATATCTAGCGCCGACCGCGAATATGAAATTACCGACGGCAACCTATTGTGACGTCACGGCGCGGACGACGTCTATATATAGGGTTGACTGCGGCTCGATTGCGCGGAGCGTGCTCGATAGAGAAGGTTGCATGTATGCAGACGAGACGGAGGATGAGGAGGATGAGGAAGGAACGCTGTATAAATGACATGCATTCGTTAGGCCCTTCGGCGAATGCGTTCTCGTCGTCTTGGATGCCGAGGCTGGAAAATCGAAAGCATATTACGGCAATCAGTGTATCTACCGGGAAGCGTGGCTTAATGAAATGTCACCACAGTCGCGCGCTCTCCCACGCGCTCTCCCTCTGTCTGTCTCTCTCTCTCTCTCTCTCTCTCTCTCTCTCTCTCTCTCTCGCTCTCTCTCTCTCTCTCTCTCTCTCTCTCTCTC
>NW_014577600.1:196395-198895 GCF_000485595.1 Priapulus caudatus
GTGTGTCGTGTGTCGTGTCGTCGTGTGTGTGTGTGTGTGTGTGTGTGTGTGTGTGTGTGTGTGTGTGTGTGTGTGTGTGTGTGTGTGTGTATCTGTGTGTGTGTGTGTGTGTCTGCGCGCGTGAGAGCGTGAAGGAGAAGGAAAGATCGCAGCGATGTAAATGAAGAGAGAGTAGAGCTGATTCGAAGAGCGACGATTGTTTACATTAGGCTGGACATAATCCACAGCTGCCAGGCGTCCACAGCGGTTTCGCTAACCATTTCGCGACTAAACTATAAACGAGGTCGGTTTGAGAAACTGACATTTGTTTGTGCATAATTCATGCCTAGGCAAACGTCTTTTCGACTAGTTGTTTTGAAGGCAGACAGCTAGGCAACGTCTACCCTGTGCAAGTCTGGTCGACGCGTCGCTGTCTGGCGCCGGTCAAGTCTTGAAACCGACAGTAACGGGCAGTAGGGTAGAGCGGCGTATAGCGTATATATATATATCTATATATATATATATATATATATATATATATATACGTACTTGTTTTATTGTTTTTCATCGAGACCAATTACGATGGTATGAAGTTCGAAAGTTCGGATTTTTTTTTCATTACTGAAACAGCTACCCAAATAAACTATCCGCAGCTGCTACCGTGCAAACAGTTTTACCAGCGCCACTTTTTGCTAGCTGGAAATTTCCCGGTGGCGTGTTTTCATTTTCAACAGCAATTTCGACGTTCTTTTTCTAGTTTGGAATAGAATGGAACGAAATGAAAAACAAAACTAGGAATTTAATTAGGTGGCATCTGCAGTAATACAACCCGACACGACAATTCCGATTTCCCTCGCGCAAATTTTAAAAATAAGCAAATTAATGATAAACAATTACAGCGCACAACGCAAAATAAACGTGGAAAACAACTGCTACCAGCTTGCGCCGCGCCATTGACGCTATAGAGTGGGTAGGAGCGCGCCGGCGAGCACAGCGCACTCTGGCGAACGGCGGCGCGCGGCGCCAATTAATATTTCATCACAGAGATGTATCGCGGCGGCAGAGCGAGAGAGAGAGAGAGAGAGAGAGAGATGATCGCACCGTACCGCCGCGGGTGGTATCCTAAATATTTAATGTTACCATCTACTTCTAGCGCCGACGCGCACGCGCTATATAATACGATTGCTCGTTTAATTCGCAGATTTCGCTCCCCCAAGCCCGCCACACCACGCGCTCACTCCGTCGGCGAACGAGTTGTTGGTCATGCGGCGTCGCTTTCATTCGAACGTGTTGCGGTTAGCAGGTCGGTTTCAGCTAACGTATGTGGCGAGTATGTGGAGAAAGCAGCGCATTGCTGCGAGCGCTCGCTCGCATGTGTAGGTGTGCTGTGAAGACCGACGTCGCGTGGGAATAGATTAACGAAGATAGAAGATGATGTTGTGCAAGTGCGAGCGCTGATGAAAAAGAGATGATGGTGAGAGAGAGAGAGAGAGAGAGAGAGAGAGGGGAGAGGGGGTGATGAGAGTGAAAGTGGGGAAAGGAGAGCAAGCGAGAGAAAGAACGAATTAGAGAGGGAGGGAGAGAGCAAGAGGGAGCGAGAGTGAAAGAGAGAGAGAGAGTGAGAGAGGAGACAGGTACGGACTACGAGTGCAGCATGAGCTAGGAGTTACATGAGGAGGGGGAGGAAGAGGGGAGACGGAGCAGGAGGAGGAGGAGCCAAGAAAGATAAATAGAAGGACAGCAGGCTGATGAGACAGAGCTAGCCGATTCCATTTCATCAAGAATCCATTAATATACATGTTAATAGGCTCCTGACTGCAGCAATAGCGTTGCAGTCGCAGAATAATTACAGTGTGCGGTGCAGCAGTGATATATATATATATATATATATATATATATATATATATATATATATATATATACACATATATATTACGCCGTGTAGTGTCGGTGCGCATACTGTATATTTATAACAGGTTGCATTTGCGCGCTAAGGCTGTACCGACTGAATGAGTGCCCGAGTACGATGGGGGTATATATAATGTGAATGCATGATCGAGAAATTTGGACTCCAGATCACCTATACACTGGCGTTCGTAATAGGATTTCTATGTTTACACCGATCTCGTGCGCGCTTTAAGGCGACTGTCGGCGTGCATTCGTCGTAAGGGATTAGTCGATACATTCGTTATATGTGTGTATATATGAATATATATATATATATACATATATAGGCATCGAACGCGAAGCGGGTGAGGTTTATACAAATCTAATTCGCCGTGATGCGTTTAAAAAACGCCTGTGAATTCGAGACGGGTAGCGAGAAAAAAATGCGACGAGAAAAAACCGAGGCCGCCCGAACGCCTTCGGCATTTTTTTAATGATTAATAATGAAAAGATCGGAAAAAAGATGAAAAGTGCTATTTTCGGGATAGATTTCTGTCCGTCGTCGTTTTTTATCATTTTTCAACATGTTTGTGTGATTGAGCGCTCGTCCCTAGCGATATATTCCCCCACGGAA
>NW_014577600.1:205570-208353 GCF_000485595.1 Priapulus caudatus
TATCCATCTATCCATCTATCCATCCATCCATCCATCCATCTATCTATACATGCATTCATCCATCCATCCATCCAGCCATCCATCCATCCATCCATCCACTCCACCCATCTATCCATCCATCCCTCTATCCATCTATCCATCTATCCATCCATCCATCCATCCATCTATCTATCTGCTTGCACCTCTTGTGCTCTCTTTCTATTCTCTCTTGCTCTCGCGCCCTCGCTATTGTTTGATATATCTAGCTATTAGCTGAAAATCACTTGACAAAGATGTATGCGCCTAGCAGCAGCAAATATCGGAGAGAGCGAGAGAGCTTGAGCGGTGAGAGAGACACTCTGACCTTCTTTCGCGCGACGGACGCGCGCATCCCGCACACAATAAAGCACGCTCGGAGCCGCATTGTTCTCTGTCAGGCGCTTCCGAACCTTCCGGGATAAGTCGGGAAGAAAGAAAGCAAGAGAGAGAGAGCGAGAGCGGGAGCGCATTACACATGCACACACGCGCACGCGCGCGCACACACGCACGCACGCACGCACCCACGCACGCACACACACACACACACAACAAACACAAACACAAACAGACACGCACGCACGCACGCACGCACGCTACGCATACACGCCACGCACGCACGCACGCACCGCACACAGCACGCACACGCCACACACACACACAGCACACACACACACACACACACACAGCACACACACTATTAATATATATAGAGAGAGAGAGAGCGAGAGGAGAGCGAGAGAGAGCAATAGACAGAAGAGAGCAGAGAGAGAGAGAGAGGAGAGAGAGGAGACGAGAAGAGAAGAGAGAGAGAGAGAGAGAGAGAGCCTTCCGGCGTAAGCGACGGTGCAACGTCCCAGCACTTCCAGGCGTTAAAGCGACGGTGGCGCCCACCCAGCACTTTCGGCGTAAAGTGACGTTGGTGCACCAGCGCTTTCCGGCGTAATGCGACGCGTTCTGGCGCACCCAATGCTTCGGCGCGTAAAGCGGACCGTTGGCGCACAGCGCTTCCGGCAGCTAATTGCGACGTTGGCGCACCCAGCACTTCCGGCGTTAAAGCGACGTTTGGGGCCCCACCCAGCGCTTTCGGCGCTAAAGCGACGGTGGGCATCCCAGCGCTTCCGGCGTAAAGCGACGGTGGCGCACCCAACGCTTTCGGAGTAAATCTCCTCAAGTACGCGTGGCGTCAATGAGAAGAGGGAGACGCTAAGAGAGAGTGAGAGAGAGAGAGAGAGAAGAGAGAGAGAGAGAGGGAGGCTAGAGAGACGGAGAAGAGTCCTAGAGAGAGAGAGAGAGAGAAGAGAAGAGAGAGAGAGAGGAGGAGAGAGCTAGAGAGAGAGACGACGAGAGAGAGAGAGTTAGAGAAGAGAGAGAGAAGAGAGAGAGAGAGAGAGAGCTGAAGGGAGAGAGAGAGAGCGGAGAGAGGACGACGGAGACGAGGAGAGAGAGAGAAAGAGGAGAGAGAGACGAGAGAGAGAGAGAGAGAAGGCCAGAGAGACACAGAGAGAACAAAATATAGCGAATAGAGAGTGAGAAGGAGAGAGACGGCGAGAGCGAGAGGGGGAGAGCGAGAGAGAGAGAGAGAGAAATAGAAAGAGAAAGAGAGATAAAGACAAAAGGGGTAACGGACCAGCGCGGGAGGAAAGACACAGGAAAGGTCCTCCCGCCGAATATTCTCCCATCGAGATTTTCATGGCGACACGTGGAGTAGGAAACGCCATTTCCCGTCTTAATCTTCTAATTCGTTTATTAGCTCAGGGTGCGCTCTCTCGCAACCACCATGCAGCGTCAACATCTGCCTCGCTCGCCGCTGTCGGTCTGTATGTGTTAAACTAGATTAGATCTGTATCTTCTGTTGGCATTGAGAACGCGCGCAGCTTGCGAGACAATGACGAAGGCGCTATAGGATTACTGCGCCCGTGCCAGCTAGTGTAGCTGTCAAATGAGAGCGCGCACGCACGCTCGCATGCACGCACACTTGCACGTCCGCATGCACGCACGCTCGCTCCTACGCGCGTACGTTCGCATGCTCGCATGTTCACACGTCTGCTTATACTCACACGTCTGCTCAACCGAACGCACGCAAGCCCGCTTGCACGCGTGCAGACACGCACACTCACACGCACGGTCGCACGCCTGCTCACTCACACATGCACGAACGCACGCAAGCAGTATCTCCCCACCGACGCTTCCTTCCGCTCTCATTACCTGTTGGAGCCACAGTCCGCCGCGTGCTCTCCCGCTCCGGCTAGTACACGTACCCACACACACACACACACACACACACACACACACACACACACACACACACACACACACACACACACACACACACACACACACACACACACACACACACACACACACACACACACACACACACACACACACNAGAGAGAGAGAGAGAGAGAGCACTTCCGGCGTAAAGCGACGGTGGCACGCCCAGCACTTCCAGCGTAAAGCGACGGTGGCGCACCCAGCACTTTCGGCGTAAAGTGACGTTGGTGCACCCAGCGCTTCCGGCGTAATGCGACGGTGGCGCACCCAATGCTTCCGGCGTAAAGCGACGTTGGCGCACCCAGCGCTTCCGGCGTAATGCGACGTTGGCGCACCCAGCACTTCCGGCGTAAAGCGACGTTGGCGCACCCAGCGCTTTCGGCGTAAAGCGACGGTGGCGCACCCAGCGCTTCCGGCGTAAAGCGACGGTGGCGCACCCAACGCTTTCGGAGTAATCTCCTCAAGACGCGCTGCGTCAAGAGAGAGAGAGC
>NW_014577600.1:208363-209047 GCF_000485595.1 Priapulus caudatus
ACACACACACACACACACACACACACACACACACACACACACACACACACACACACACACACACACACACACACACACGTACGTGTGCGGCGGCAGCGGCGCAGCAGCGCGGCTATACGTACAGCCGTGACCGTGCGTGTCCATCATTTACACCCAGATTTTGCGATTTAGATAGACGCAGGAGCTAGACCTGCAATCACGCGCGGCTCCCCTTACATCGCAGGCAAGCCGGCAGGCGTCCGTCGCCGCTCGCGTCCCCTCGCGACGTGAGGGGGCATCGCTGCTAATTATTTCCGACGATGACGTCGTCTTCGCATATCGTGCGTGCGACGTCGTCGCCCCGCCGACTCACACCGCTGGCGGATGTTTTTCCGAATGCCGACATGCGGCGAAATTTCAAACTCCGCCACTCCTATAGAGAGTTGAACGCTACGCGCTTACCTTTATTTTTGTTCAAAGGAGTGGTTGGGTGAGACGGCGGAGGGTGTGGAGTCAAAGTCCACACGCGCATAGAAAGCTGTATGCGTTGGCAGCTGCGTGTAGCACGTATGTGGAAATGGATGAAGACGTCATTAGAGAAAATTCCCTGGTTGTTACGGAATTTGCGTGCGTGTAAGACACACACACACACACACACACACACACACACACACACACACACACACACACACACACACACACACG
>NW_014577600.1:212659-213476 GCF_000485595.1 Priapulus caudatus
TTCTCCTCTCTCTCTCTCTCTCTCTCTCTCTCTCTCTTTTCGCCCTCCTCTCTCTCTCTATCATTGTCTTTGTCCTTGTCACTGTATAAGCGTCTCTCTCTCGCCGTCCCAGCCTCTGTTTCTCTCCCGTCTATTCTCCCCATGTTCATTGCTCTTCGCACATTTATGCATTACACAACATATCCAGTAAATAATCTCTCTATATATATGTAAATAGTGTATTTATCACACGCGCTCGGTTATATTTACTTCAATAAAATGCAATTCATACAAATCCACACGTTCTAATCAGTATAACAGCTAGGACGCGTCGTCGCAGAGAGAAATAAAAATGCCACATACAAATTGTCTGCATGTCAGGAGCTCTGGTAAATATTTCAACAAAAACGGGCCTCATTCACGTCAACATCACAACGTTCTAATCGCTAGCAGTAGTGCTTTACGACTCGTGAGGAAGAAATCGCGTGTTTTAGCGCCGCGTCGGTGCACAATAGAATTGGTCACGAAGTAGCAAAACAGCTTCAGATCTTTCCGCTTCTCTGCGCATGTTGCGATCTAATCCAGTACATCATCAACACGCGTTTGCTGTAAGTCATGAGATGAAATCTAGGAGGACAGAGACGTCACTCGGAGAACCGAGCCCCGCGGGATGCACGCCTCGTGCACGGTGTGAGTGTAGGGTTATATTACACAACTAGACCAGATCATGCAACCCGCGCCAACTATATATCTCTGCCTGCGTCTTACTCTCTCTCTCTCTCTCTCTCTCTCTCTCTCTCTCTCTCTCTCTCTCTCTCTCTCTCTCTCTCTCTCTCTC
>NW_014577600.1:214606-224505 GCF_000485595.1 Priapulus caudatus
GAGAGAGAGAGAGAGAGAGAGAGAGAGAGCAAGAGAGAGCGAGAGCGAGAGAGAGAGAGAAAGCAAGAGAGAGCGAGAGAGAGAGAGGTCGACTGAAGCCATCCGGTCTATCATATCAGCGGGTTCGGCCTCCGCTTCCGTCAAACTGACGACCTGCCGCGCATGCGCTACACCACCGGGGCCACGACATGGATTTCCAATGCCGGATGAGGCGATATGTATGTAGCAGTGCCGCAGCAGCAGTGCGGCGTTTCGCCTTACGGAAAATGGCAACTTTGGGGTATTTATTGCCCGCCGCCGCGCCGCGGATTTGGCACGCCTAATTACGTTTGCGTGTCCGTTTGATTAATCTCGCGCTGGCTTATACGAAATCCTTTTGTGCATTTCAATGCGACGGTTTCATCTTCTTGTAAATATTGAACAGCTGCTATTCAATCCGACAGCGTATTAGAAAACGCCTAATGTAGTTTACACTTAAACTGCGCGTGCATGCGCGCGCCCGTGTGTGCGTGTGCGTGTGTATATGCCTGCGTCTGTGACTGCGTGGGTGCGCGTACGTGCAAATATGTGTGCGTGCGTGCGCGTGTGTGTATATGCCCGCGTCTGTGACTGCGTGGGTGCGCGTACGTGCAAATATGTGTGCGTGCGTGCGCGAGTGTTTGTGTGAGCGTATGTGTATGCATGTGTGTATGTGCAAATATGTGTGCGTGCGTGCGCGAGTGTTTGTGTGAGCGTATGTGTATGCATGTGTGTATGTGCGTGTGTGTTCGTGTGCATGTGTATGTGCGTTTACACGTTTGTGTATGTGCGTGTGGGTGCGTGTGCGCGTTGCGCGTACGCGTGCATGTACATTGTATTGAGTTCATACGGTTTCATACCAGCTGTCGTGGCAAATGGTGTGGTATCTGAAACAGCGCCATTGACACCACTTATCTATGTCACCATCAAACCTCATCCGCCAACCGAGAAGCAGAAAGGGGGGAAGGTAAATGGAATAATAGAAGGAGCTGGACTGTACATAAGAGAAGAATGGGAGAAGAGTGTTGAAGTCAAGAGGAAGAAAAGGAGGAGGAACAGAGTGACACGTTTCAGAATAGGAATAGAGGCAGTGCAGTGAAAGTAAAAGGATGGGGGTAAATGTGCAGCATGTAGGAAATTGTTCATTAGATGAGGGAGAGATGGAGGGATGAAAGTAAATAGTAGAAGGTGCAGAACGCAAATGAGGCTAGGCAAACGAAAGTTGAAAGAGAGGAGGAGGCAGCGGAGTAAGAGAGCAAGACAGAAAGAGCAAGACAGGCGAGGACGATTGAGAGGAGACGGAGGCATGTGGAAGAGGAATTCACACTATTTGCGCACTAACAGGTCACACGCCCGCCCGCCCGCACGCACGCACGCACGCACGCGCGCACGCACCCGGTAACGACTACATGATCACACTCGATTCAACAGATCGTTGATCGCTGATCGAACGATTGATCGTTGATCGTTTATTGATGATCGATCTTTCGCTAGATTTTATCAGTCATTTATATTCGTGCTTACCCCGTTACAGGCGTACAGTAGTCAATGGTTTAGTTCGGGTAATGTTGCCGGTGTGTGGCAGCGGTCAGGCGTTTTTTTTTTATTCGCCGCTAAGCTTTTATTTTAGAGCGCTGCGAAATTGCTTGGCGATTAATTCTCTAGTGTAGGGTCGTAATTTCGAAGCCGCCGGTTATAATAAAAATTCTTCCGCCGACGCCGAATCAAAACACAATTATTTATTTATGCTGCGATCGAAGTGCAGTCTCATGTGTGTACAACAATGCTCTCGCTCTCGCTTTCTCACTCTCTCACTCTCACTCTCTCTCTCTCTCTCTCTCTCTTACTCATCTCTCTTCTCTCTTTCGCCTTTCGTATCTCTATCTCTATCCTCTATCTATATTCATATATCTATAATCATATATCTCTATCTCTATCTCTATCTCATATCTCTATATCTATATCTATATCTATCTCTTTATCTCTATCTTCTATCTCTATCTCCTATCTCTATCTCTATCTCTCTCTCTCTCTCTTCTCCTCTCTCTCTCTCTCTCTCTCTCTCTCTCTCTCTCTCTCTCTCTCTCTCGTTCTCTCTATCTTCCCGTCTCTAATC
The DNA here is from genome assembly GCF_000485595.1 of Priapulus caudatus. Lineage (NCBI taxonomy): Eukaryota > Metazoa > Priapulida > Priapulimorpha > Priapulimorphida > Priapulidae > Priapulus > Priapulus caudatus. The sequence goes on from NW_014577600.1 coordinate 216,741, forward strand.
TCTCTCGCTCTCTCTCTCGCTCTCTCTTCGCTCTCTCTCTCTCTCTCGCTCTCTCTCTCTTCTCCTCTCTCTCTCTCTCTCTCCTCTCTATCGAATCTATCTCTCTCCCTTTATCCTCTCTTATTCAATCTATCTTAAAGAGATTAGGGGAGATAGTTATAACTATCTCCTCTTATTTTTCCCTCTCTCCATCTCCCTCTCTCTCTTTCTATCTTTCTACATACATGTAGGTACGTGCGTGTGGAAATATACACATTTATGTGTGCTCCGAATGATAAAAGTGCACCTTTCGTAACCTGTATTTGCACGCAGGGGCTGGCGCTTCCGGGGGAAGAGCCGTCACGTGTGAAGCCCCCCACACACACACGTCACATCACAATCGCCACACACAACCCTCGCCCAAAACTGCATGCAGCGCCCGTACAACTCAGGATACGTGAATGGAGCCATGGCGACAGCGCCATCTGTCGTGGAGTTTTCTCTCGCCGCTCCTCCGCCGTTGTTTACAAAAAAGGTTGCGGCGAGGCGAGGCGAGAGCGTGCGCGCCCTTTTATGTCCGATGAAAATTGATAGCGATTTCGAGAGATTTTATTTTCATAATTATCATAGCGTTAAGCGAGATGGTTCCGAGCTCGCAGGCCGCCTAGCATGGTGGTGCTGTCAGGCCGATTACGTTCGCAATTTGTCATCCTGCGCACGCGCGGATCGCAGGAAGTGATGGAGCCGCCGTCGGCGCATGCGCAGTCGGTTGTTTGACGGATTTAATAGCGTCACGCTGTAATTCTCGAAACGGTTTAATTCGTTCCGGATTCGGTTATCCGTTCCCCGGACACATTGACTATGTATGTCGGCGCACTGCAGTGTCGCGATTTCCCAATCTGACTGTTTCTTTGCTAGCTTCACGCTGTAATTCTCGATCCGGTTTGACTTTTTCCGGATTCGGTTTCCCGTTGTTCAGTATTGACTATGTACGTCAGCGCACGCGGTAGTCGGGATTTCTAGAGCCAACGTTTTGCCGTGTCGCCCGTGCGTGGCGTGTCAGTCATAATGGCTCGTCAACGGGGTTTAAGTAAATATATATGGTTCACGTTTTATTTACCGATTGTTGAATTTGATTGAATTGTGAAATCGTTCACAGATTTGAGAAGATTTTTTGAGATTTTTCAGAAATTTTAAATGGGTTTGGACAGTTAAATTTCTTGCGCTCGAAACCAGTTAACTCGCGTACGGGCTGGCGTGCTGGTGAATAAATATTTGACATGTCATTCAAACGACTAGCGGGAAAAACCTTGTAAAATTGTTATTCATTTAGCGGTTTCCGGGAAATAGACAACCCACTTTAAGTATACGTTTAGTGTTTGTTTCGAATAGCATACAACCGAATTCTACTTCGACGCGCAAATTGAAATGCGCTTATATACGCTCGCGCCTATATTACTGACCCGAATTTAATGTGCATCTGTTTCTCTGAAGAGTAACGTGAGTGTCCTACATTACGGTTGCCCATATACTTCGGACACTAATTTGCATATTAACGAGTATGTTTACTACTTATTACTTTGGAAATGTGTTTATATTATTCTCTGATCTTCAAAACACGTGTCTATACATTCTATTGTTTATTTTGGCTTGCCTGGGTACAACGATATTGTAGAAAATGGTTCAAGAAAGGTCCAAAAATGACAATTTGGCGGCCATTTTGTTTATGTAAATTAGATGGTCAAAACTCAAAATTTCGCTTGGAAATCGAGCTTATCGGATTCAGCATACTCGAATTATGTTAAAACGTCGGGTTTCCAACTTGTACCCCCAAAATGCCCCTAACATTCACATTTTTCAGAAATCCCACTGGTCTACTACGTGCGAGTGCGCGTGTGCGAGCGATACCGGGTCGAGATCCGCTGCCGAAGCCATTCGTAAACACTCGATCAGTCTTTCATTCTTTTTGTTAGAGGAGATTTAGATTTTGAAACATTTGCTCGCGTCGTCGTGTAGCTGATCCCAGTACGTGTTGTGCTGCGCGAAGGCGAACACATGAGTATATGCATGCTATTGGTGGCAATTCTATGGCTATCGTTTTTGGATTCTTGCATGCGCTTTCGGGCGTACAGGCAGCACGTGTGTTTGTGTGTGTGTGTGTGTGTGTGTGTGTGTGTGTGTGTGTGTGTGTGTGTGTGTGTGTGTGTGTGTGTGTGTGTGTGTGTGTGTGTGTGTGTGTGTGTGTGTGCGTGTGCGTGCGCGCGTGCGCGCGCGTGCGGTGCGCGTGTGCGTGTGCGTGTGCAACGCTGTGCGCTGTGCGGTGCGCCTGTTGCGTGGTCGTCGTGGTTGTGATGTCGGCCAACAATTATCGTCGAAAGCTATAATTTGCTATATATATACTCATACACACGCGCGCGCACTCGCGCTTGTATACTTGCACGCACACGCGGATACACACACGCACGCACGTGCCACTGGTTGCACACACCCTCACATGCCACGCATGCACGCGTAATATATTCGCAGCACGCATTCATAGTTGTCGAGTGGTTGCGACGAATTACTACGCAAGTCATTTGTGAAAGGTTCAGTCCGTGCAGCCACTCACTCCACTGGGATCGAATAACGAGTTTTCGAAAGCCAGTAAAATGACAGTCGATTTAAGTTATTCGCCTAAATGGCGGGCTTTGTGGCGGCCTTTGCTAATGCGTTTCTTTTACGATTTTTTTGCGATTGCAGATACGCCGGTCGAGCGACATTTTAATACCCGCTGGGCCAGCATTTTTTCCACGAAAAACATTTTCACTCTAGAAAATTCCACCTTCGCGTAAAATTACTGTCGGGTTATGGTCGTACGCAATTCATGCTGTGATGAGAAATTGAACGAGAATGATTGGAGATATTTGATTTATCAATCTCCATCCCTGTATTGGTCACTGTCACTCCGCTCCTAACTCCTCTCTTTCCCCTCCCTCCCTGTCTTGTCACGCCTTCTGCTGCTCTGTCTTTCTCTCTCTCTCTCTCTCTCTCTCTCTTCTCCCTCTCTTCTCTCCTCTCTGCTCTCTGCTCTCTTCTCTGTTTTCTCGTCCCTCTTTTTCGCTATCTCTCTTGTCTGTCTTGTCTCTCTCTGTCTGTCGTTCTCTCTCTCTCTGTCTCTCTCTCTTCTCTCTCTTCTCCTTCTATCTCTTCATCTCTCTCTCCTCTCTCTCTCTACAACACACGACACCCATCGCACACACCACACACACACTCTACACACCACACACACACACACCCACACACACACAACACTGGCACGGACGCACGCACACACACACACAAACACAACACCGCTACGCAACGCACGCACGCAGCACGCCACGACGACACTACGCACGCACGCACACACACACACACAACACATCACACACACACACACACACACATATATATATATATATATATATATATATATATATCAAGAGCTAATAAATATATTATATATATATATTATGTTATTATAAATATTTATTGAGCTTCATTGCATATATGATAAACGTGTGTGTGATATGTGTGTATGGGCGTGCTGTATGTTATGTATGTGTGTAATATATATATTATATATATATAAAATATTATATATACACGTCACACCACACAAACCAAACACAACACACCACACACACACGCACCCATATATTAACTATACATTCTCTCACAACTGATTTTTGATTCCCCCCCCTACCTCCCACAACTCTGTCCGTCGGCAGGACGCGTCAGGCAGGACGCGATAGAGTTTCCTGCATTGTGCTCGCTTTAATTAATTATTTGCCTCCGTTTTCAGCACCGCTGGCCGACGAAAGCGAGATCCGACGTGAAGGACAAACACAACTGCGCCGCTCGCGCGCACGCACGGGCACGCAGCCTGCCTTCGCCCCGACAGCCCCACGCTACATATACATAGGTACGTCAATTTATTTCCACTCCATAACAAAAAATCTCTGTCGACGCAATTTAGAAAAAAATAGGGGACGTCTGCGGTCGCTCGCACGCTTGCGTGCACACGCGCGATGACTTGCCCGACGATAGCAGACGTAACTGACGGCTGGGCAACAGCCTGCCGGACGTCTGATTTCGAACAGCGGAGCGACGGCGATGAAAACTGAGACGGAATGGCGACTATATAAATAGATGCTAAAACTGTTCGCGCATGCCAGGAGCGACGTTGTTTGCACGAGCCGTTTGTTGATTTTGTTCGGCTCGCGCGCGCGCGCAATTAATTTCGCCGTCATCGCGTGCAGCACGCTGGAGCTGCGCGGGCGCGTTTTTTATCGGGAAGATTCCGACGCGCATGTACGTCATCGTCGCCACACCATTTGAACGCACACTCGTGGTGGCGTGTACAGTACGCGCCACGCGCAGTATGCTAGCCGCGGCCAATCATACACGCGAAATACACTCCAACGCGTCGTACTCACCTAACATTTTCGCGCGCGCGCGTGAGCACGCCACGCACGCCACACACACATACATTGCATACAAGCACGCACATTACCACACCACGCACAATTCACAGGCACGCGCACATACACACGCAACACACACAACACACCACGACGCACAACACACACACACACTTCACAGCACACTACATACACACGCCCACACACACAACACACACAACACACACACATCACATGAACGCACACTCACACACACACACACACACACACACACAACACACACACACTACACACACATTCACAGCACGACACACACACACAACGACACACACACACACACACACACACACACACACACACACACACACACACACAACACGCACGCACGCACGCACGCGCGCACTTCAGTGTTCTCGAAGCTCTCTGTTTGCTCAGTGACTGATCATTCCTAATCGATTATCGTTCATTCGCTGCCGGCTCGCAGATAGTCTGCGAGAGATAATTACATTTCGCCCTCACACTATGCCACCACCACCGCGCTCACTCCCGCTCTGCCCGCCTCGCATCGCTGATACATACCCCCCCCCCCCCCATTCGCCCCTAGCTAATAAAGAGACTGTGCACAGTAACTAGACATTCGCAACTACACTGCGCCAGAGATGCGCATCTCTGATTTGGTGTATACGGTGCGCTCGGGTAGCGATGAACGGAAACGATGTATATTCTACGCAATATTCTTACTCTGTGTATCTGATGCTCTTTACGAATATTCTTATACTCTGGGTACTTTATACTATACACAATATTTCTATACTCTGTGTACTCTATGCTCTACGCAATATTCTATACTCTGTGTACTCTATGCTCTACGCAATATCTATACTCTGTGTACTCTATGCTCTACGCAATATTCTATACTCTGTGTACTCTATGCTCTACGCAATATTCTATACTCTGTGTACTCTATGCTCTACGCAATATTCTATACTCTGTGTACTCTATACTCTACGCAATATTCTATACTCTGTGTACTCATGCTCTACGCAAATATCTATACTCTGTGTACTCTATGCCCTCTACGCAATATTCTATCTCTAGTGTCTCTATGCTCTACGACAATATTTCTTATACTCTGTGTCTCTATGCTCTACGCAAACTATTCTATACTCTTGTACTTCTATTGCTCACAGCAATATTCTACTCTGTACTCTATGCTCTACGCATATTCTATACTCTGTGTACTTTATACTCTGTGTATACTCTACACTCTATATACGATAGAATCTATATATATACTCTATGCGAGTCTGCCGCGCGCGTGAGCCAGCGAACGAAATCCACTTTCGATTAAATTTCCTCCTGCTCCCCTTCCTCCTTTCTCCTCCTCCTTCTCCTCCTCGTCCTCGTCCTTGTCCTTCTTCTCTGCCTCCTTTCTCCTCGTCCTCGTTCTTCTTCTCCTACTCCTCCTTCTCCTCATCCTCCTGCTTCTCCTCCTGCTTCTTCTTCTGCTCCTCATCATTCTTCTCCCCCTTCTCCTCTCCTCCTCCTTTTCCTTCTCCCCTTTCCCCTCCGCCTCCTCCTCCTTTCCTCCTCCTTCCACCTCCTCCACCTCCTTCTCCTTCTCCTCCTTCCTTCTCTTTTCCTCTCCTTCTCCTCGACTCTCCCCTCCTCCTCCTTCGTTCTTCTTCTTCTCTTCTTCTTTCTGGGCTCCTCCTCATCATCCTTCTCCTCTTCTCTCTAATCTCGCTAAACTTACCGAGCGCGGAAGAGCGCCGTTTAAATATTAAATGGCGCTTGAATGCGCGACGGATATGAGAGCGACGAGGATGAGCAGGGGAAAGTAAACACTTTTTGAGATATATGTATTAGTTTGCAGTTACTTATCGCGCGGCGGTGTTTCTCTCACGGGTGGCCTGGAATACAGCCAAGCTGTCCCCAGTCGCAGTCAGCAGCTCCACGAGCTAAATAAACTCCTACCGTGGGCGAATCTGAATGAGTTTATAGGAATATTAGCGATCGCTTAAGTAAGGGATGAGTGTAAGACTGCGATTCGCGCAGGAACGACGGAGGGCAACAACAGGCATACGCTATTAAGCTAATGGACAACTTTACTAACTCGGTGCGAAGGGAGGAAGTAGGTTTTTGTGCTTGTTTGTCCCTCCGTGTGTGTCTTCTCCTGTTATTCACACATGATAGCACGTCTCCGCGGTAACACCGTCATGGCACCGCGCATATTCTCCCAAGATCCCAAACGTTAGAGGCCCGTCATATACACACACGCGCGCCGTGCGCACGCACGCACACATACTAGCGCGCACACCAACACACACGCACACGCACACGCACACGCACACGGCACACCGCACACGCACACGCACAATACGCCACACGCACACGCACACGCCACACGCACAGCGCCACACGCACACACACCACACACACACACACACACACACACGACGAACACCACACACCACACACACACACACACACACACACCCACGAAACACACACACACGAACACACAAATGCAGCAGAAGCAGCAGCAGCAGCAGCACCACCACCACCACCACCACTACCACCACTACCACCACCCAGCAGCACAAGCAGCAGCACCACCACCAGCAGCAGCAGCAGCAACAGCAGCAACAGCAGCAGCACCGCCACCACCACCAGCAGCAGCAGCAGCAACACAACAGCATCACGATGCTACCGTGGCAGTTCACTACGCCACCGCCATCATCAATCAATCAATCAATCAATCATCAATTAGTCAAAAGTAATCGACGCAAATCGGTGCTCTGCATCACAAGCTCCAGACGCCACTAATCGATCCCGGACGCTAACTTCGAGCGAGGCTATTAAGCCGATAAAAATTTTAACAACAACAACAACAACAAAAGAACGATTGAAACAAATTACGCCGCGATCAATTTTGTGTTTCTGCGCGAGCAAACAGAGACGCGAATGCTAATGTGCTGCGGATTGCGCATCTATTATGTATGCATAATTATTACAGTTTCGCGATCGATTGCTCGCGCACGTTAGCCCTTGTGAGTTGTGATAGGCGGCGATCGTTGGTGAGCGGTTGTGCTGCGGCTGCGGGCGCTCATGAGCAACATTAGCGAAGAAAGTCTATGACACCTACAGTCGCTTCTCTGTTTTAACGATTGGTGATGGTCACCGCTATCTGTATATACATCTTTCTATCTATCCATCTATCTATCTATCTATCTATCTATCTATCTATCTATCTATCTATCTATCTATCTATCTATCTATCTATCTATCTATCTATCTATCTATCTATCTATCTATCTATCTATCTATCTATCCTATCTATC
>NW_014577601.1:0-594 GCF_000485595.1 Priapulus caudatus
CGCGCGTGTGTGTGTGTGTGTGTGTGTGTGTGTGTGTGTGTGTGTGTGTGTGTGTGTGTGTGTGTGTGCAGGCGTGCGAGTGCGTTTGCACGGGTAGCAGCCGTTTATCAATGTGCGTGGGTGTGCGCGCATGAGTGACTATTGTCCAGGTGTGTGTGTGTGTGTGTGTGTGTGTGTGTGTGTGTGTGTGTGTGTGTGTGTGTGTGTGTGTGTGTGTGTGTNTGCTGCGCTGGCGATCGGGGGTGGGGGGGGGGAGTGAATGGAGTGAATAGCGCATGGCATGGAAAACAGGAGCAAGGACAGTGGCCGGACAGTGGCATCCTTGTGCGGTGGTGATAGACGGCGCTGGTTCGTGATAAATTCGCGGATGTCGGCGTCCGTCGCGCGATGCTTCCGGTTGTGAGGCGACGGCGACGGCGACGGCGACGGCGACGGCGCAGAAAAATAAATTGCTAGTACATGTCCACGATCAAAACATTTCGATTTATGGTGACCTTGTGTGGGAGGAGGGGGGTTACGTTCTGGCTCGAATATGTGCTAGCTGTACATTAGTTCGTTCGTTTACTGCTCGTTCGTTCGTTACGTTCGTGCGTG
>NW_014577601.1:1385-2819 GCF_000485595.1 Priapulus caudatus
ATAGATAGATAGATAGATAGATAGATAGATAGATAGATAGATAGATAGATAGATAGATAGATAGATAGATAGATAGATAGATAGATAGATAGATAGATAGATATGTGTATGTGGGTATGCACCGTCATCGCCATAACGCCCCATAACAATAAAACAACGCGAATATAAAGTTGTCAGGCTGTCTAAATAATTAGCGTAATGCTACATTGCTATATAATCGTTATTAGCGTTTGTATGTATAATCGTTATTTCATTTCCCCTGTGACGTATGTGCAGCAGCAGCGGACACCACCCGACACTATCATATTTTATTTATTACGTTTCTGTAATTAATAATAACATTAATTATCAGTATATATTATTCGTGTTATTAATTTTTTTTTAATGTAAGATACCAGATATAACAGCAATGGCGCGCACACGCACACACACACGCTCATACACATGTGCGCACACGCACACACACATGTACACACGCACGTTCGCACATACCCCCCCCCCCACACACACACACCGTGCTAGCTAGCGTACTGTCGACACTTATCGACTAGTTGTCACGATGGAATTATAACACCGCCGCATCACAATGGAACAAATCCTCCCCCTCCCCGACCTCCCCGGTTCTCCGCCTCCCCGCTCACGCACCTGGGTACCTAGTACAGGTGTAGCCGGTGTTAACGAGTGCCAGAATACACGATGATAGCCGACAATGGGAGCAATCGATGGGGCTGCTGGCGTATATGTCGGATCTGCGTAGTGGCGCGCTGGTGGGAGAGAGATACTGGTGGGGGCAGCAACGATCTACTATAGTCACGTATACAGGTGGACACAAACACGCGTGCTTCTATGCAGGGATTAAGCTGCGACGCTGATGTTACCGCTCTGTCTGTGTGTGTGTCTGTGTGTCAATGAGCGCGGAGACAGCAGCGATGTGAGTTAATGTCAGCTGCAAACAGGTGCAACTCGTGAACACTCTATACGATCCCGCGGTATTATGCTGGCGCGTCATCTTAAAACCATCTCGTGTGTGCCTCGAAGCAGACGCCACAGCTTTTGCTCATTCGCTGTCGCATTTTCTGAGATGGTGCTGGTCTATCTATCTAACATGCGCGCACACGCACGCACAGACATACACGAACATACGCACGCACGCACGCACGCGCACGCACACACACACGAATGTACGCACGCGTGAACACACATACACACACATCAAGCACCATTACCGCACCCCATTGATACTACATAATCGGATTAACATGTGACTCACGTGATGTGATATTAATGAAGAATTTCTACAGTAATGTATTTTCGTGGCCTGGACAATAGTCACTCATGCGCGCACACCCACGCACATGCACACACACACACACACACACACACACACGACACACACACACACACACACACACACACACACACACACACACACAC
>NW_014577601.1:3522-3963 GCF_000485595.1 Priapulus caudatus
TGTGTGTGTGTGTGTGTGTGTGTGTGTGTGTGTGTGTGTGTGTGTGTGTGTGTGCGTGAGTGTGTGTGTGTGTGTGTGCGTGCGTGCGTGTGTGTGCGTGCGCGTGTGTGTGCGTGTGTGTCAAAGCGGTGTGGCGTACATCGGGTAGTCGGTGTCACGTCTGACGCCCATCGACCCGCCCGTGGCAGTGGCGCTAGAATCCGATAACAACTCGCACCGTACGTGTGTCGTCCCCGCGCAAGGTGCGCGTGTGTTGACAGCTTGTTGTTAGTTGGTGTGACAACGTATTGATTGTCTGTTCGTGAAAGCCGACCGATAGAAGACTCGCTTTGTTAAAGGAAGACAAGACAGAGGAGAGACAGAGAGCAACAGCAATGGAGGGAGAGGAAGATAGCAAGCGAAGGAGAGAAATGGGGAGGGACTGAAAGAGAGAGAGAGAGA
>NW_014577601.1:5048-7053 GCF_000485595.1 Priapulus caudatus
TCTCTCTCTCTCTCTCTCTCTCTCTCTCTCTCTCTCTCTCTCTCTCTCTCTCTCTCTCTCTCTCTCTCTCTCTCTCTCTCTCTCTCTCTCTCTCTCTCTCTCTCTTCTCTCTCTCTCTCCGCACGAGGCTAGACACGGCTGGTGACCTCGCCTCGTCCGCCCGGCTGGCCCGTCCTCCCAGCGGGGGCGCCATAATCGCCAGCTCTTACGCGGGCTGTCGACTTACGCTGTCTCTGTTAACGATGTGCCGACAGGAGCAGCTTGGAGCTGTCGACACCTCCGCGCATGCGCCGTGGGGGGAGGTAATCGGCAGCGCGATCGCTGACGGTATCCGGTAGTGGGATCGGTACGTGATGGCGGGAGGTCGCGTTTGTCTCGCAGAAGAACGCTTCTTCTTCTTTCGTCTTCACGCGTGAATTATTTCCTAGCAGCTTTTCTTGTAATCTTCTCGCGTGCGCGTGCGTGCGTGCGTGCGTGCGTGCGTGCGTGTGCGTGCGTGTGTGTGACGTACACTGTGTGCACGTACTCACACAGAGCTAGAGAGAGAGAGAGAGAGTGTGAGAGAGAGTGATATAGTGAGAGAGAGAGCGAGAAAGAGATGGAAGGGGGACCGAGAGCGAAGGTAGACAGAGCGCGCACGCACGAGCAAAAGAGAGCTAAAGATGGCGAGAGAAAGACAGAGCGAGAGAGAGCAGAGAAAGAGAAAGAAAGAGAGAGAGAGAAATATAACCGTGTCAGGCAAATAGTATAGTAAGTCTACTACTACTACTGACAAGATCGTTCGACAGTAATTCGCTTCCGCACCTCTCTGTGTGTAATTTACCGCGACCTACAAGCTTTGCTCGCCCAAGTCACTTATTTACATCAATCATATAGTCGCGGCGATGAGTAAATAATGCGAAGATGCAACACCAAAGAGCCTCATTGCCAAGATAAATAAAAGCATAGAGTTATTGAGATGTTCGTAAACAACGATAAAATATGTATCGCTATATACTTAATGTTTTTGTAAGCGGCATTGGTATCGGTAGCGGTATAAGGTTGTAATCTCACTATGCGACACAAAATCTTGTCATTTAGCGTTTATCACGGTTTTATTTGCCATTGGTAGACGCGCCCGTGCTTGCGTGTTTGTATCAGAAGTACGTCAGTTGCGCGCGTCTATGTACATGTGCGTATGGGCGGGCGTGAGCGTGCGTCTTTGGGCGAGCGTGCGTACGTACACACGTGTATGTGCGCAGGCGTGTGTGCGTGCGCGCTTGCGTTCGTGTGTACTTGCCTGTGTGCTTGCCTGCGTGCGTATGTCCGTGAGCGTGCGTGCATCTCTGGCAGGGTGCAACTGTAGTTTAGCCGTGTGTGCGTGCGTACGTACGTACGTGCATCCCCGAAAGTGTGAAATGTTAGTTTAGCGGTGTGTGCGTGCGGCGTGCTTCTGTGCGTGTGTGCGTGCGTGCGTGCGTGCGGCGTGCGTCTGTGCGTGTGTGCGTGCGTGCGGCGTGCGTGCGTGCGTGCGGCGTGCGTGCGTGCGTGCGGCGTGCGTCTGTGCGCGTGTGCGTGTGTGCGTGTGCGTGTGTGCGTGCGCGTAACCCCGAAACGGTGCAATGTTAGTTCAGCGGTGCGTGCGTGCGTCTGTGCGTGTGTGCGTGTGCGCGTGTGCGTGCGCGTATCCCTGGCATTCAGGGCCTAACGGTAGTTCAGCGGTGCGTGCGCGGCGTTCGATTCGTTGTTTGCAAGATGTTTTGGCTTAGAAAACGCGACGCTAATTCGCTGCGACGGCTCGCAGCTTGAAGCTACGAGATCGTAATCGGCTTAACACTTACTTACCCGGCGCGTTAGCAGCGCTCGCCCGTCTCTCTGTGTGGGAATGAGTGAGAGAGACAGCGAGCGAGAGAGAGAGAGAGAGCGAGAGAGACCTGAAGATGAAAGGAGAGAGAGGGTAGAGAGGGAGATGAAGATAGACAGAGAGAGAGAGAGAGAGAGAGAGAGAGAGAGAGAGAGAGAGAGG
>NW_014577601.1:7177-11059 GCF_000485595.1 Priapulus caudatus
AGAGAGAGAGAGAGAGAGAGAGAGAGAGAGAGAGAGAGAGAGAGAGAGAGAGAGAGAGTGAGGGGGTGCAACCACTGATGCATCCATGGGCCATGACCCATCTCGATCCAAGAATCAATTCGAAAAAGGAGTGAAACAACGCGAAGCAGTCATTTGTGAACACATCAAACCTCCACTTTGTTGTTTCCTAGAGGCCCGAATTTCCCCTCTGATGCACGGCTGGATCCCCGCTGAGGACGCATATACAACACTCCCCCTACTCACACTTCTCCCCGCTGTCGCTTATTGCCCCGCCTTCTGTTTGTGCTTTCCTGCAACCCAAATGCCTACACAACGCAACGCTAATATTAGAGATAACCCCAAACGTTTACTCTACCCTATATCACGAAACGCAACTTCACTTCTAACACTCTCTCTCTCTCTCTTAGTTTCTTATCTGCTCGTGGAGAATAGGGCTGGATTCTAATATTCAGTCACCGTATTCTCCCTCTGTCTATCTGCTCGGGTGCCTCTGTAACTCGTGTCCTTACGTCCACGTCGTTCATACGTCCCGCTACTATGTATAACCTCTATAGCTCTCAGCTCGTGCAGACACGTACAATCGGGTCATCTATCATACAGCCGGTCCCCCCTTCTCTCACTCTCTCTCTCTCTCTCTCTCTCGCCACCAGCTTGACAGCTGCAGACGAGCGCGGAGAGAGACGGAGAAGACATGGGCCGTCAGCAGTAGTATCGTAGCACGCACGCACGCTCGCACGCTCACACACGCACGCACGCACGAACACATACTCATGCACGCACGCACGCGCGAACGCACACACACTCGTACACGCACGCACGCGCACGCACGCGCGCACGCTCATACACGCACGCACGGACGCTCACGCACGCAACCACGCACGCACGCGCGGACGCACACACACTCGTACGCGCACGCTCACACACGCACGCACGCACGTGTGATCTGCTCATCATCTGCTCGTAGATTCGCACCTTACCAGAGAGAGTAACACGTAATATTACCGCATCTATTATTGTCATCTCGCATACTGCGCGCGAACCATGAACCAGCCGTGCGATCTGAAACCTTCGCACCTCGCATCCGTGACAACTCTCAGGTCGTAGATTTGATTACTATACCTATATTTTACTATATTTGATTATATTTGACTATATTTGACTATATTTGACTATATTTGACTACTATATACCTTCGGCATTTATTATAGCTAGCACACTTGCCGCATCTACATTATAGTGAGAGTTCACACATCACGTGGGCGGTCACGTGTTAGAAATGGCGTTTCACTGCTGCATGCTGGGATATGCGATAACTGCGATTCTCGTGACGTTTTCGCGCGTCATCGGCGAGAGAAGCAGAAAACAATATTAAAAGATCTGTCACGACAAAAACGTCACGACAAAAATCTGTCACGACAATATTAAAAGATTGTCACGACAACAACTATAGCGCTGATGAAAACTGACGTGTGAACATCGACGCACCTGTCAGTGAATTCACCTGTAGTTACAGCAGTGGCCGCTGGGTGGCGCATCTGTGCCGGATGCATCCACTGATCTATATATGACCAAATATGCTACGACATGACACAACACGCGGTACGACACAACATAACGCGCTACAATGCAACACGATGTGCTACAATGCAACAGGACATGCTCCAATGCAACACAATACGCTACAATGCAACACAATACGCCACAACACAATACAATATGCTACGATGCAACGCAATAGCATACAATACAACACAATACACTACTTTGAAACACAATACATAGCGATGCAGTACACTACGATGCAACACAATGCGCTACAATGCAAATACGCCACATTTCAGTACAATATCCTACATTGCAATACATTATGCTACGCCGCAAAACAAAATGCTAACATGCAACACGATGACAGACGATATCTCAGATGACCGTTTCGTGACCTTTACGTGGCACTTATAACGCGAAAATGTTCGGCGAATACTAGTAAAATAAGCTGAAAGAGTTTTCATCTCAATCGATAACCCGCTAATGATTTTTAAAGCTCTTTCTCTTCATTTCACTGATTAGAAAGTAAGTCGCCTGCAAATGGAATACTAAACACAGGTAATAAAACTATTTGCATTCCCGGAGTTACTGGCAGAGGAGGCTGGGTCAGGGTCACTAATGTTTCCCGTAGGCTCTGTATTTAGATCAATAAAACTTATTAAATCATTGGGTGGGGTTGGGGAGCTAACGCGTATGGCTAGGACCGAACAGGAATGCCGCCAACTATGTCCAGCTTTGGTGGTTACTTTATCTCCCATCTATCCTACCTTCCATCACCACCGCCTTCCATCCAGCATTGGCTTTCAGCTGTTTTTAGCTCCAAACTACCCCCACCCCAATATACCAGCCTTTCTGTCAATGTCACCTTCCACCTACCTCACCTCACCTCCACCCTCACGTAGCACCTCCACCTCATCATTCAGTTCACCCTGCCACACCTTACGCACCCTCCCAACCCTTCTCTAACATATTCCCGTTTCCTTCTCCCATCTATGTAGTACTCCGTGCGGTTGCGACGTAAAATTTCGGCGCACTGTTGATTTGTCAGTGGAGCGTTGCGGATCATAGTAAACATGGGAACAGATGAAAGCAGCCGAGAGACGGCGACGCTGGCTCTACTACTGCCAATACAAGACCGCCTGTACAAACAAACTGCTCGTGCTTTCTGGATGCGGGATGCCAGCTTCCTCTCTCTACTCACCACAGTGTCTGTGTAACAGGGGGAGACACTAACTTCCTCTCTCTCTCTCTCTCTCTATATCTATCTATCTATCTTCTATCTATCCATCTATCGATCTTCTATCTATCTATCTGTCCGCCCGCTCTTCCGTTTGTCAATCTATCAAGCTATTTATATATCTGTCTACCTATATATCTATTCATCCATCCACTCACGCATCTATCCAACTATCTACCTATATTAATTGCAGAATTCAGGGTGCACGATGGTATATTTGTGTCTATAACCACTACGAAATGTAACATCATTCTTCTTCTTCTTCTTTTTGTCCTTCTTCTTCTTCTTGATATTATTCTTCCTGCTGTTTTTCCTAGTAAAGTGATATTATTCATTCCTTTTATACATCGGTTTCACCACACGATCGCGGCCGCCGCCATATTTTTCACATTTAAAAATGTCAGCCACAACGGGAGGAAGGTCTATAACCGCCTTTGAATGTAACGTTCTCTTGTTTATTATTTCCCACATTGTTTTTCGTAAACAATCGTGCCACGTCGTTCTCGCGGCGTCGGCCTAGACCGGGTCTGAACGAACGCAGACGCCCCGCGCAATGTTCCTGTATGGCGGAATGCAAAAGATCAACATCAACCATGCGAGTGTGAGGAGGCGTCTGTCGGTACGTAAGCGACGTGAGAAAACAGAGACGTATTCAATCGCTGCCGGCTCTGGGGGCTCCGGTGCTAGGCTGCTCTAAGCAAATTAGACACCTGTTTGCATGAGTTGTGTTAATTGATCTATTCACCGGTCCGCCTCAGGGCGCGCAGGGCCGGTCCGCTGTATAGTGTTTGAGTTCTGTGTCTGAGTGCGAGAGAGAAGGGGACCGAGAGACACAGATAGAGAGGGGGGTGAGAGAGAGGAGGAGAACGAAAGAGAAAGAGAGAGCGCGCGAAAAAGAGTAGGTGGGTAAGACTGTTGTTGTAACTGTGTCCTTGTGTGCGAGAATAACTCTCTCTCGTTCGCTCTGTGCGAGTGCGAGTGTGTGCGCATATGCGTGTGCGTGAGTGAGTGTGTGTGTGTGTGTGTGTGTGTGTGTGTGTGTGCTGATTGTGTGTGTGTGTGTGTGTACGCGCGCGCGT
>NW_014577601.1:17042-25905 GCF_000485595.1 Priapulus caudatus
TACGTGGTTAGTGGAGGGATGCATGCTTGCAGGGGTATTAGTCCGTGGATGGTGGAGGGATGCATGCTTGCAGGATATCAGTACGTGGTTAGTGGAGGGATGCATGCTTGCAGGGGTATTAGTCCGTGGATGGTGGAGGGATGCATGCTTGCAGGATATCAGTCCGTGGTTAGTGGAGGGATGCATGCTTGCAGGGGTATCAGTCCGTGGTTGGTGGAGGGATGCATGCTTGCAGGGTGTAAGTCCGTGGTTAGTGGAGGGATGCATGCTTGCAGGGGTATTAGTCCGTGGTTAGTGGAGGGATGCATGCTTGCAGGGATATCAGTCCGTGGAGGGATGCATGCTTGCAGGGGTATTAGTCCGTGGATGGTAGAGGGATGCCTGCTTGCAGGGCATCAGTCCGTGGTTAGTGGAGGGATGCATGCTTGCAGGGTGTAAGTCCGTGGTTAGTGGAGGGATGCATGCTTGCAGGGGTATCAGTCCGTGGATGGTGGAGGGATGCCTGCTTGCAGGGGTATCAGTCCGTGGTTGGTGGAGGGATGCATGCTTGCAGGGTGTGTGTGGCTGGCAGCCAGCGAAGGCGGCCCGCCGCAGTCGGCGGGCTAGTTAATAAAGGCAATAAACAAATACCCGACGTAATTAGAGGCTTATATAGCCGTGATCCCGTCGGCGTGCTTTGATCTACGCTCCGTCAACAAACACACCGACGAGCCACGCTTCCTCGCGGCAGCTGTGTTTTCCTTCGCCGCCAAAATTTATCGTCGTGGCGCGCGCCTCGTATAGAGGGCGCTCGCGTGGCAATGGAGTCGTCGCGGTGACGTCACGCGAGGCCGCTTAATTAAACATATTTATTATGCGGAGGAGGTTTCTTTGCGGTTACTGTATAACGCGTGTTCACTACTATAGAGAGCGTGCGCAGATCCGCGCACTTGCCGTCTGTGCTGTTGATTTTGCTTGCCGAAAATTAAGTTTTCGTATCTGTCCGGGAGCGTACCGTTCTACCGTACCACATTGTTCTATTAGAATCCGCTTTATACTTAACGCTTATATCTTAACTATAATACCGCTCTACCGTACCACATTGTTCTATTAGAATCCGCTTTATACTTAACGCTTATATCTTAACTATAATACCGTTCTACCGTATTGGCGGTAGCGAAACGTTTGCGTGACTGCTGTGTTGCGGTTAGTCAACAGGTCGCTGGAGGTTCTTCCTCCTTGAGAACGCGTCGTCAATTTGTGGCATTAGCAAAGCGATGTTTTTGAAGTGGAAGCTAAAAATAATATATATATATATATATATATAACATCACGCACATGTACACACACGCGCGCGTTGGCGTCTGTTTGTACACGAAGGTAAAAAATAATGTATTATCAAATTTTTTTTTTATATTTATTTATTTATTTATCTATACCAGATTATATGAAAATACGAATCGCTTGCCGAGTTTTCATGTATGAAAATCACCGTTGGGGTATTAGCTTTAGGGTAATAAATGTTATACACGCAAGGAAAATCGGTTCGTACAACGTGAGACGTGTAAAACAAGAATAGATAAAAACAAAATAATGAAAAAATATGCACTTCCCAGCGTGCTGCTTGAAATACTCTAAAGTGCACTAGATGGGAGGGTTGGTTCATAAAATACTCGTGCGCTTTGCAAACATTTCAGAATGTCGAGAACAGCGCCAGTAACCTTCGGCAAACTTCGGACGGTTCCGCCGACCTGAGCCCGAACAGTCTTCGGGCGCGCGACCCGACCCCCGAGGGGCGTCACCATCGACGGCATCACCACGGCGACCACCGTCACCATGACGACGTCAACAGCACCGACGCCAACGGGACGGCGACGTACGACGATGCGTCGACGGCGGCGTACGGTAACGTCACGTCATCTCTCAGCGATGCCGCTGACGGTGCTGCGAACTTCAGTCTAGCAGACGATCAACAAGCAGCGCACGCGCGCGCAGCAGACGACGACGTCGCCGACGGCAGCGTGGCCGACGATCGACCAGCCGACGATGGCGACACGATCCTGCTCGATCTAAACGGCGGCCGCGCGAACGCCGACGTGCAGCGACAGGTGGCGCCGACTAGCGCGAGCAAGGTGAAACTCATCGACCCGCACACGCGCGAGAACGAGCTAGAGAAGACGAGCGGCAGCAGCAGTGATAGTAGTAGTAGTGATAGTAGTGGTAGTAGCAGCAGCAGCAGCACGGCGACAGCACGGCTAACGGCGGGCAGCACAAAGGCATTTATCGGACTTCAGAGCGGTATCAACCCCGATATAGAGGTTACTATAGAAGTGCTGCACGAGCAGCGAGGCGGCGCCGCAGCGTCAACGGCGCCGCTGCTGTCGCCGCTCGCGCCCGACATCTACCGGCAGACTGCCGACGACGACGATGGCGATTACGATTACGTGTACGACTTCGACGATCTGTATCCGCCGCCAGGGGGCAGGGACGACGGGCCGTTGTCGCTGGGTGTAGAGCGAGGCGACGACGACGACGATGATTCGACGGAGCTCGGCGTTTCCTTCGAGATGGAAGCGGTTGGCAGCGGTGATATAGAGCTACCGGGTGAGTGTGTGCGTATGTTTGTGGGTGCGTGCGTGCGTGCGTGCGTGTGTACATGTTTGTGTGTGCGTGTGTGCGTGCGTGCGTGTGTATGGGCGTGTGTGCGTGCGTGCGTGTGTATGTGCGTGTGTGTGCATGAACGTGTGCGTGCGTGCGTGCGTGTGTATATGTTTATTATGCGTGTATGTGTGTAGCGTATGTTTGTGTTTGACAGTGGGTACACTTATATAAAATATCTACAGCGGCATTTATACGAGCTTACAACCGGATTCAGTATCATCGCAGATTTACACGAATATGCAAACAAATTAATATATAATTAATATATATATATATATATAAATAATGAATAATGAATAAATAATAAACAAATCAGATATTAACATAAAATTAACAGCGTGATTACAGAATTATGGACTAGATTATAATGCCATCCACTGAACTGCATTGTTTTAGTGCAATTGTACGAGTGGTCGTCATGGTCAGCCTGCAGCGTCACCTGTGGCGATGGAGTGAAAGAGCGGGAGAGGCCATGCGGCAAATACTGTGTAGAGAAACAGTCGTCCCCGTGCCGGGGCATCTGCGAGGGTTTAGGTGAGAATATAGCTGGTATACTGCTGTGCCGTATATTTATATATTTATATCGCGCGCGCGTGCGTGCGTGCGTGCGTGCGTGCGTGCGTGCGTGCGTGTGTGTGCGTGCGTGTGTGTGTGCGTGTGTGTGTGTGACTGTGTGTGTGTGTGCGGTGGATTGTGGGTGGGGTGTGTGTGTGTGGTGTGTGTGTGTGTAGTGTGTTGTGTGGTGTTGTTGTTGTGTGTAGTGTTGACTAGGTTCCCCCGCCATGATACAAGCTCAATTCCTGCTCGCCATCATCGCAGCGCCATTTTCTCCTATACGCTCAGATATACCAACCTGATTTTGACCGTTCCGGAAGTAGTGCTTCGCCTACGTCATCGACAGTACTGCTGTTTCCGTCGCTATTGGATCTGCCCGATGACGTCATCACGGCACGATCTCTCCCGTTTACGATGACGAAGGTGAGTACAGTCGCTGGAAAACGAGAGGTATATGTTTCTGTGTCACTAGCAGTTAAGTACTACATGAAGGACAAGAGGTACATGCAACTACTGTGTTACAACAAGTAGTAAGGAAAACAATAGGTACATGTATCTGTCGTGAGAAGAAAGGGGAGAGAGGGGAAGAGAGAGAGAGAGAATGAGAGAGAGCAGAAAGAGAGAGAAACGGAACAGGAGCAAGAGAGAGAGCAACGAGAGAGGAGAGACGCTGTGTAAGAGAGAGGGAGCCCAGACGAGAGGAAGCAGAGAAGAGAGAGTAGGCAGAGATGAGAAGGAAAGAAAGAGGAGAGAAGATGAGGGAAAGAGAGGAGATGAGAGAGCGAGGGACGAAGCGAGAGCAGAGAGAGAGAGAGAGGAAGAGGGGAGAGGGAGACGAGAGAGAGAGGAGACGAGACGAGAGAGGGAGAGGGGGGGATGAGAGCGCGCGCGAAGCCGCACTCAAACGCCACGCCGATAACTAGCGACGTTTGACGTGACATACAAGCCGACGTCTCTGTCATCTCGCTTAGCGTCGCCGATCCTTCCGTTTTTATGATCAACAGAAGTGCCAGCATGGCTTAGCCATCTCTCGACACTCCCCTCCCCCCCCCCCCCCTCTTCTCCTCCCCTCTTCCCTCTCCTCCCCGCGCAACACGCTCCGAGCGCCGCGCCATGCTTCTCCTTTCAACGCGCAACGCCGGTCTTTGCGGGATCATTCCGGCTAGTTTAGTGCGGGTCCGTGTCGGCGGGAATCGATATATGGAGGAGCTCGTATACTCGGAAGGAAGCTGCTGCTACGTATTTATACACGGCGCAGCGGCAATAATGCCGGCTAAACGCGTCGCTGCTGCAGCCGCGCAAACAACAATCTTGTTGCTCGCGCGTCCCAAAAACGCCGCGTTAAATCGATGGGTGCCGCGTTGACGCGGCGGCGTTGAGCGCCTAATCGCCTTGCTTCGTGCTTCCGTCTTAATCGTCGATGATTGCGCGGGCGTATCTATATAATCCGTTAGTCAGCAGCGGGATGGGAGAAGAGGATAAAAACGTCTCAGTGGGGGGGGGGGACTTCGCACACGCATCATTCTATCTCCCTCTCTCTCTCTCCTCTCTGTTCTCCTCTCTCTCTCTCTCTCCTCTCTCCTACTTCTCTCTGCCCGCATGTAGCTGCATTTTGAAGATATATGATATATCTGAATTAGATAGATATTATAGGATATAGTATATATATATATCCACGTACACACATCACACACACCACACACACACAACACCACCACACTGCGCGCGCGTACACACCCAGCACGCCACGTACACCTGCCGCCTGCGACCGCGTATATACACACACACACACACACACACACACGCGCCGCGCGCGACGCAGCACACACGCACGCAACGCACGCACGCACACACACACACACACATACACACACACATATATATATATGTATTAAACCCCATACATTTATACATACATATATATATATAATATTATATCTTCCTTTTTCTTCCTTTCTTCCGTGTTCCCCCCCCCTCTGCCCTCCCTCCCGCGCTCCCGCCGTCGGCCTCTTTTACTCCGTGCTAACAGACAGATAGTGAGTGATACGACGCGCCCCGCGTGGCTTCCGACGCGCGTGAATGCTGCCTGCGCAGACATTGACCGCGTGTGCTCAGACATGCGATGAACTGCAGCAAACACGTTCCTGCCAGTCGTTACGCTCGAGGAAGCTTGCTAGATCTACCGCCTGCCCCTGCTTCCTACCCCATCACCTGCCATACGACGACAAGGTGCTGGGGACGACAATAAGTAGGTGTATTATAAAAATACCTATAATATATATATATTAGTATATATATACTATTATATGTATATAATATATATATATATACATATATATAATAGTATATATATAGTATATATGTGTGTAAGCCGGTAGAGAGAGAACGCACACTTCACGGGGTGCGTGCAACTCGCGACGCGAATGAAGTCCATGCGTAACTCGTTACTTGGGCCGTTTTTATGGTTCGATGTTCCGATTACTTGGTTGCTGAAGTTGCCGTTCGAATTCGTTATATAGGCCATTTCTTTCGCTTCTATCTCTCATTCTCCCTCTCTCTATTGTCTCGTTATCTCTCTCTTTTTCTCGCCTTTCTCTCTCTCTCTCTTCGCGCGCTCTCTTTTCCTCTGTCTGTGCTCTCTCGCTTCTCCATCTCCCTAACTCTCTCTCGCTCTCGCTGTTCGCCTTCTTCAGGCCCTCGTCCTTCTCTGCCGCACGCAAGTGCTCTTTTCTTGCGCGACTCACTCTCTCTCTCTAGCGCGCACGCCCCCTCTCCTCTCTCTTTCTCTCTCCCACTCTCTCCCTCACTTCCAACTCTCTCTCTCTCTCTGCGTTTTCTCTTCACTCTCTCTCTCCTGCTCGCTCTCTCTCTCTCTCTCGTCTCTCTCCATTCTCTCTCTCGCTCTCCCTTCCCCGCTCTTCCTCCTCTCTCTCCCCCTGTTTGCCTCTCAACTCCATCACTTCTCCTCTCCTCCTCTCGCCTCACTCTCACCTCCCTCACTTCCCCCTATCCCTCCCTCTCACTCCCCACTCCCTCACTCCCCACTCACCCTTCTCTCATGCACGACCGTGCCGCTGTGTTATCGCCAGGCCCAGACACACCAGTGAGCGCGACGCGTCCCGGCGTCAACGAGGACGGACTGTCCGTGCTACAAGCCGGGAGCTCACTACGCCATTCGCAGCCTGCTAGTGAGCACAGCAGCACGCTCGCGTCGCCAGCACTGCTGCTACGACCGCCTTATGCGGCTGCTGACGCGCGGGGCCGCGGTGCAGGGCACGCCGAATCTCATCAGTCCGGGAGATATCGCCCGAACTGCATTACAGGTCGACATCACTGCCGTGGGATCATCTGCAGGCGACTGACGAGGGATTATTATAATCGCGCGGTTTTTTTCGACGTATTTAGGTGTCTTTTTTGTTTTTAGAAGATCCGCGATTTTTTTGGGGGGGGGGACCAGGAGATGATGTTTATATTTACGCTTCATTGCTACGAGCAACGTAAAATTTCGAGATCCAGTGTTGTATGTGGATGTGTGTGTGTGTGTTGTGTGTGTAGTGTGTGTGTGTGTGTGTGTGTGTGTGTGTGTGTGTGTGTGTGTGTGTGTGTGTGTGTGTGTGTGTGTTTGTGCTTGCGTGCGTGCGTGCGTGTATGCATGCGTGCATGCGTGCGTGCGTGTGCGTGTGCGTGTGCGTGTATGCGCGCGTGCATGCGTGTCCGTTTACTTCTAAGTTATTAAATCAAAACTATTCAATTATGGTTATCATTTGTTTAGTTTATAATTATAATCAACTTTCTTTGCCATAACAAAAAAGATAAATTAATTAGAGAATATTATAATCACCGCCCTTTGACATCTGAAATGTGAGAGAGATGATGACAACAATGTGTACGCTTGAGAGAGTGTGAAATATTTTCATGTTGCGCTTTAAGTTTAATGAATGCCATAAGTTAAGACGCTGCCATAAGTTTCTTATCTGCAAACAGAAATTCTTGTAAAAAGATCATTTATTGTAGACCTGTTGTCATGTTGAGTAAAGATTTACTCGGATTACTTTCATTTGAACCATTAAAAAATGATGCCAGCGAGAAAAAGGGTTTAAACAGCATTGAGTATGGCATGTATAACATTGTAATGAGTTTAAATGACGAACGTTGAACAGTGATTAATTATGCTTATACTCCTAGGTACAACCAAGTGCGACATTCGAACAACATGAATGTTTGTACGGAGAATCCAGACATGGCTGAATTCCTACGCCAAGCAGAAGACGCGCAGGAGTTTTGATACAGCCTCGCAGCGACATCTGTTGAGCACGTGGGGCAAAGTAAATTAGCTACCCTCACGCGACTGCTTTAGCAGAAGTGAATGAATTGCAGTTTTCGTGTATTTGTATAAATTGCTTAAGTAGAATTACTTAATTGCATTCGCATAACTTGCAAATTGATCGTTGTACAATACATTTTTTTAACATAATATATATATAATATAGTGGTTTCAATTCAGGTGTGAAGCTTTTTTCTCGGAGCATGATTACTGTTCTACATAATATACTCAAAGATAACATTAACTCTGCTATTTCTGATACTTGCCAGGTCGCACCTACATTTTATGATGTGAATGCAATGAATTATTATCATGAATATAATTATATTCTGACATATTTCTGACTTCCGAGCTCACAGATACAACTTAGTAAAATTAAAGTCTCGTTTCATCTGAAACCAAACAGCGACGTAGCAGTAGCACAATTTACTGGTAACGATCCGCTAATATTATAAAGCAAGCTCGGGCAAACTGTTGCGTATGACATTAACTGTAAATAATTCATTATAATGGCGACCAACGAGAAATACTTGCGATATATGCGTTGCTGTACAGCTGCTGAATAATGTGCTGGATTTTATCATAATAATGATCTGTATGAAAATCGCGAAGTTGATATTTTTATTCATAATAAAACCGTTAAAAGTAAACTGCGGTGTTGTTGTGACTATTGCGCAACTTGTCAAGAATAAATATATTCTGTGTGTCAAGAATAAATATATAGGGGCCTATAGAGTCAGAATAAATAAACAGTTAAACATTAAAAAAAATAATGAAATAACAAAATGACAAAATAACAAACTACCGCATGGAAAATACGTATATACGCTATAATATATAAATCAGTGATGTCACATTCAAGTTTGAATTTCAAGTTGTTTTTATAGAATAGATACACACAGAATTATAGAGTATCGGTCCCACACACACGCACACACACACACACACACACACACACACACACACACACACACACACCTGGACACCTCATCTCTATCCTTAACCCAAGTTACACTTCGTAATTGCCGCCGTGCCAAACAAAACAAAAAGTCTACTAATGATAGTTTTATATATAATTCTTGTTGCTATTTTTTCCGATAATTTGTTGTTTGTGTCACAGCGGTGCATGCGTGGACCGCTGCCGTATTGTGTGTTGCAGAGAGAGATTATTGGAATGGGCAGTTTAACAGGAAAATCTATCCGCCGTTTAGGGTCTATGTTCTCCCTGACACTGTTTACCTGGCTGTTTAGACTATTTCTGACTTAAACCTAACCCTAATATATATTAAGTATTGATATTACTGATATATATATATTAGTCAGAAATAGTAAACGAGACAGGAT
>NW_014577601.1:25930-32760 GCF_000485595.1 Priapulus caudatus
TCGACGCATCACATCCCCACTACGCCACGCACGCACGCACGCACGCATCGCACGCAGCGCACGCACCGCACCGCTACGCACGGCAGTCGCACGCACGCTACACACACACACCACACAACACACACACAAACACTACACACAGCACACACCACCACACCAACACACACACACACACACAACACACACACACAGCACACCACCGCACACCGCACACGGAAGCACACGTACACACACATACAACACACACACACACACACACACACACACACACACACACACATCACACGACCACCAAACACATAGAAAATACACAAGTGACAGCACATTATATAAGTAAGTATATAGATATCACGTCGACGGCACTGCGCGCGCGGCCGGCCTGTGGATGATGAATGTTCAAGCGCGCGAACCGCGGGTAGGCTTGAGGCGCTACCGCGCGAGTGCTAAGGGTGCACGTTCGATCAATTCGGGCGTTTGCATGGAACATATATCCACTATGTAACAGAGCATGATAAATCAACGGTGTCTAAAACACGAGCAATATAAACCAATCGGTTGATTTATATGCTCTGTTTTGTAAACAGTTTGGTGAATATATGTCTTCTGCTGTAAATGCATGGGCAAACTTTGCTTCGGCGCATGTTGACCTGCCGGAACTGAGCCATGACTGACTTGTATATAGACGCCGTTCGTCGTACACACGTTCTTTGGGCGCATCAGACTCGTTTGTCACAGACACGAGTGCGCATGCGTAAGCAAAGTGTTTAACTCGTAGCATCTACAATGGATATATTAATATGTCCCATCTATTGAGGGACGTTAGCTCACTACTTCATGTTACTTGCCAAACCGGAATGTTAGTGGTTCTTCTACTGGTTGCATTCGACAGGATGTTATCGAAATCGTAAAGCGGGGCTTCAGCTTCAGCTGCGCAGAGCAAGCCCTAAAGGCCTGTTCGCAAGACGCTAATACAGCTGTTGCGCAGACACATTGGGTACTGGTTAGGCCTCTATTGATAGGAGCACGCATACTGCCAACTGGCCACAGACACTTTGGAACGTTTCATAATAAAATTGATTGTGAAATAACACACGAAGTGTACTTTACTACCAAAGTTCTTAGATGTTTCTTCATTTTGCCGTAATAAATTATTCACTGATAAGTTTATAGCGGCCGTTGCCAGAAGCGCTGCAATTCACTTTAGGCACTTACGGTATAGCAGATTTCTGCTGTATCATCTCGCTCGCCCAGAATTTCCCTAAGTATCAAGGAATGATGCCAAAAACCTAACCTAACCCTAAGCCCAATCCTAACCCATAACCCTTAACCCTAATCACACTTGCGTTGATTACCTAAGGAGTATAGCTTTATACTTTTGGACCTTAGAGTTAGCGGCGTTAGGCCGTTAGGGTGTTCTGATTCATTTCCTTGATATACGGAAGTCTGGGCATTCGAGTGTTGAATGAGACACAGAAATCTGCTGCATCCTTCCGTGGATACGCATAAGCGGCTGCCTAAAGTGGATTGTGCGCCCCTTCAGAAATGCTCCTCTGCCATTCGGCAACACACCGAATTATGGGACTCAAGAGAGGAGCATGCTCCAGTAATATATTTAACCATCCTATTCTCAGGGCTGCCCAATATTGGGGTGATACGTGCGAGAGTGAGATGCGAGGAAGCCGAGCTGCTATGGTGGGTGGGTGTGTGTAGGTAGCTTCTAGTAACCTCTCATAGCCGCGTACAGGTGCCGCCACGGGGGGGGGGGGCTATACGTTACTAGAAGCTATGGGGTGGGAGCTTTTTGCATTTTATAACTTTCAATTTGTGCATTTGGTGCTAAACTAAAGTTGACTGTTTTCAGATATTGTAGATTTTTTGTGCTTGTGTGCGTGAGATATTTTCAGCCGTTTGTATTCTATGAAGCAGTATTCATGCCGTTGCAGTATCTCAGCATTTTTTTTGCTGTGCGTGGCTACTCTGTCAAGTTCCACCTTTCGCGTGACACGCGTGAGATTTGGTCCGAAACAATGGCATGAAGTCTCCACGCGCTCAATGCGTGAGAGTGTGGCCAGCTCTGCATCCTCAATCACCGCTTCCTTGGACAATCATTCTCTTATCTTAACCAGTACACTTTGTACATGCGCGTGCCACACACACAACGAAAACGTCACTACTATATAAGTTTGTTCATATATATTCTCTCGCTGCTATATCTTTTCCGATAAATTTTCTGTTGTCTCTGTGCACAGCGGGGGCTTGTGCATGCGGATGGACGACGGTACTGTGTGTCTGCCAGAGCGGAGGCATTCCTTGTAATGGCATTTACAGGAATTATCGCCGTAGCGCGTGTATGTGTCTCCCTGACCTCTGTTTGACCTGCGCTCGTTGAGCTTTTGACTAAACACAACCCTGTATATATGAATACTATATTATATAGTAATTTAGTCAGAAATAGCTAGAACGAGCTAGTTTCGTCAAACAGAGGTCAGGGAGACATAGACCTTATCTGCCGAATTATCAGTAATAATATAGCCAAAAGGATGTAAGAGACATTACAGCACTTGGCTGATGAGTAAAACTATTTGGTTTATTTACATCATTTTTATATTGAATTTTCAAAGTGCCTGTGGTACCACGATGCTACTTAATTTAATTACATAATGAATTTTAGTATCATTACAATGAACATATAAGCGACACTAGTTTGCAACTAGCAGTGTCATCAACACGCCGACGCATGTACCACACATCATGTATGTTCTGTTTTGCTATATGGAAGCAAACTATTGTCATGCGGATAATGTGCCGTAACGTTAGTTAATTGCTTTTTTACAGACGGAGCCGCTATGCATGCTTGGATTGTCATGCTGTACCAAGCCTACTGCAAGTGTGTACCAGGTGAGTTCAGAAACTTTGATGGCTGGATTTCCCAGTGGTTACGAGTATGACCCGTGCTAGCAGATGGTCGAAGTCATTTCCTCGTAGTCCATAGGCTGTTAGTGCATTATGCCATTCGCTTAATTTTCGCATATCGACATTACAGCAATCCATCTATCGTACACTGTATAACCAGCTAAAATATGTGCTTATCACTCGCGCTAATGGTATTGTACGCTGCACAGGGGACACCCCGACGTGGACGGTCTGATCGTATTGTAACTGGCCCAGTAGGAACACCTTGGCCACCCTGGGACCACGCCCTACCAAACGGGTTCACCCACATGCCTTCGATTGGGCTTTCTCTCTACGGCCAGATGGAGTTGGCATTGGCGCCATTCGCTCTGGGAAAAGTTGCGGCCATACTAGGTGTGAATTGCACGAAGCGGTTACAAGAAGGAAGTCGGGGATCAGCAGCTCTTTCTAAACCAAGCACTATACAACCATGATACTATCCTATATATATACAGTGGTTAACAATGAATTTTTGAACAAGGACTCGCCCTACCCTCATAAAGATAGGCTCGACTCGCACTCGGTCGCAGCCCTGATGGGAGGGCTGCCGTCTGAGCTGTCAAAATTTACAGGGCTCATTAATGCAATAACGCATGCTGGACTTTATTTTTTTCGATTCATTGCAGTTTGCAACGGTCTCGCCAATTTTCTCTCTGGCATTAGCTGAAAAAATCACAGTAATTCATGCCGAGGCGCCTCGTGCTCTGCGAACAAACTAGTTAGCAGGGCACAATTTTCAGGGAGCACACGGAACTCCTGATTTCATGTCAAATCAGGGAGTCCGACCAGTAAATCCGGCGAGTATTTGATTCCGGGACTGCCCAGTTAATTCCGGCCCTGGTTTATAGTATAAGTACATCGTTTAACTGAAGATGTATGACTCCAACTTCATTAAACAAATATGAATGAAACAGTATAGGGATAATAATGACGGAGTGTACGTCACCCTATGACTGCCTGACAACATTCCATATTAAGCGACAGAACTTAATTTGATTTTGATTTATTTATCATATTTGTGCTGGGGGTATTGTGGTTATTGTACGTTAGTTATACATTTAAATCTCATTTGTTGAGTTAGCTCAATAAAACCACTGGCCGTTCGAGAAGATAGGTATTGTTGAAATTGTGTCCTATTTCTCTTCGCTTAAATGCAATCGTTTAAAATTCGATGATCTTTTTCGGGCTGCAGCATTAATAAACACAAGGTTCATTTTTTTAATAGTAGCGAGACACTACAACAGTCCCCGACGTTGCGCGCTCACCGCGTCTCGCATTTCGTCTCACAGGTTGCTGATATCGGCAGCGGATAGTCGCGACCTCGCGCTGAGGCTGGCGGACTCCTACCCGTGCTCTCGTTCAGCTGCCTCGACTTCTCCCAGGGGGCGGTCGCGTTACGGCGGCGCCGCTGCTCTTTCGCGGACCGTACCGTGCGGGTCAGCGCCCCAGGCGCGCGCGCCCGGGAGTCAGCATGGCGCGCGCGAGCGTCGTCTAAACAGCGTTGCCTGGGTGGCGCTCGCGTGTCACCAGTCGTGCGACGCCGCACTGCCTGCGTACGTTCGACGCGGTGCTTCCACCTTGTTGACGGGACAACGGGAACATCCGAGCTCGGTGTGTAAGGACGCGTGGCGGCGGGGGACCCCCCGCTTCGTCGCGCTGCGCATGTTTGGCGACCGGTGCGCGAGGGTCTGGACGACCTGGTGGCAGGCCTGCATCATGTTCAGGTCGAAGGACCCTGGAGATGCGGTCCCCCTGCTGGAGGGATGTTTGCGAAGACGACTCGGCGGGCTGGTGGCGCCGGCGTTTCGTTTCTCGCTGTTCGTGGCGGCAGCGTTAGAGCGGCACTAGAGTACTGCATTGTACGAGCTTGAGGAAAAGCTGACGTCGTAATCCCCCCACCACCCGTGTGAACAGCCGCTGTTACTTTTAATTAAGACACTAAAATGACGTGGTGGAGTTATTTGATTATACAAGGATAATTTAAATGCCGCTGGATCAGTGTTTATTGCTAGGTATTTGTTATGTATTAAAAATATTTCTTGCAAGGAAAAATATTCTATGGCGTTCGCGAGTAGTTTCACCTTTAAATGCACAGCATCTTTGGTTGCTGTTCGGGTTTTACTCAACTTTTCCGTACATATGATACCACAGGTGTGTTCTATATATAATAGATATACCAGGGACAAAATATTTTTTTTTTGACGGGAGCGCTTTTTTCAATGTTCTGTAGTGGGAATAATAGACTCATCATAAATTTATACGGGGAGTATTTTGGCCTCACTAGGAGCTGATTTCGGAGGTTTTGATTGAGCCGAATCCGCTCATCGCTTTCCCGCGCTTTATTTTACCTCTTTAGTTCTGTTGCTATATCATATTACATACATTCAACACATGCAACAAGTAACAAATACAATTTTAACAACCAAAGGTTAGTTTATACTCACTACTTCTTACATTATTGATTTAATCGTATCGATATCTTATTCTTTCATTCTGTTGTCACCAAATAATGTTCACCACTGACCTCATATAAGTTTTTACATAGTTTTTACATTACTCTATTGGTACGATTCATCTTACTGTGGGTCAACTGTCAAACTGAGTGCTCTTGCCGCTGCGCTGTCTCGCTCTTGGTGAATGCATCGTCGATATCAGGTCAAACAGAGGTCAGGGAGACATAGACCTTATCTGCGAAATTATCAGTAATAATATAGGCAAAAGAGAGTAAGGAGACATTTAAGACTGGTAGTATTAGTAAAAACATTTTGTGTTTATTTACAATCATTTTATTATTGAAATTTTCAAAGTGCCTGTGGTACCACGATGCTATTAATTAATTACTAATAATTTTAGTATCATTACAATGAACATAAGCGAACTAGTTGCAACTAGCATGCATCAACACGGACGCATGTACACACACATGTATGTTCTTGCTATATGAAGAAACTATTTCATGCCGGAAATCCGTAACGTGTAATCGTTTTAGACGGGTGGATGGACTGTACACATTACTCAGCCCTACTCAATTGTACAGTGATTCAGAAACTGATGCTGGATCAGGGTTACGATATACCCGTGTACAGATTGTGTGCATTATGCCATTCCTTAATTCGCAATGACATACAGCATCCATCTATCGATACACTGTATAACCAGAGGTCTGACACTGACAGCTAGACTGACAGTCTTCATAATGATAATCACTCACGTGTATGAGAACAGGACGTGGCTGAACGGCATCTGATTATCAGACTGATAGCACGGTAGTGATTATCAAATGTTCCTTGCCGGGTAACATTAATATAACAATGTTATTATATACAGCTCGGGTGTTCCATACCCTAAATATGTGCTTATAATGCTAATGGTATGTAACGCTGCACAGGGGGACAGCCACGTGATCGTCTGACGTATGCCAACCTGGCAGAGAAACCTGCCTGGGACACGCACTACAAACGTTCACCCACATCCTTCGATTGGCTTCTCTCCTACGACCAGATGGAGTTGGCATTGGCGCCATTCCTCCAGGGAAAAGTTGGCCAACAGGTGTGAATGCACAAGCGTTAAAGGAAGGAAGTCATATCGCAACTCTTTCTAAACAAACTAATACAAAACCATGATATATATATATATACAGGGGTAGAAATGAACTTTTGAACAAGGACTCCCTACCCTCAAAAAGAGCGAGTCCGCAGCAAAATGAGGGAGGCTGCAGTCTGAGGTTCAAAATTAAAGGTATTAACAATAACGCATGTGCTTATTTTTAAGATTCATGCAGTTGCACGTCTGCCAAATTTTCTGTGGACATTAGCTGAAAAAATACAATAATTCTGCGAGGCCGTGCTCTGGAACAAACTAGTTAGCATGGCACAATT
>NW_014577601.1:33274-39946 GCF_000485595.1 Priapulus caudatus
CTGATTTACTTTTGTCTGTTACTTCTTTCCTGATTTTTTATTCATATTTCAGTGATCTCGTGTGATCTTTTTCCTGAAAAGTTTTGCCATTTTCTAACTAGTTGTTCTCAGAGCAGCTGGCTCGCAGACATTACTGTATTTTTTAAGCTATTCCAAAGAAACAGTAAGTACAGTTGTATGCAGTAAAATCCTAGAGGCTACTGTCCCTTTAATAAACAGATAGGGATAATAATGAGGAGTGTAACGTATGACTGCTACAACATTCCATATAAGGACAGAAACTTAACTTTGATTGATTTAATTTATCATATTGTGCTGGGGTATTGTGGTTATTGTACGTATATTTAACATTTAAATCTACATTTGTTGAGTTATGCTCAATAAACCACGGGTCGACGAAGATTAGTATGTGAAATTGTCCTAGTTCTCTTCGCTTAAATAGCAATCGTTTAAATATCGATATCTTTTTAGCGAGCATTAAAACACAAGGTTCATTTTTAAAGTAGCGAGACAACAAAGGTCCCCGACGTGCGCCTCACCGCGTCTCGCATTTCGTCTCACAGGTGCTGGATATCGGCAGCGGAACGTCGGACCTCGCGCTGAGGCTGGCGACTCACTACCCGTGCTTCGTTCACTGCCTCGACTTCTCCCAGGGGGCGCTAGCGGCGGCCGCGCGGACGTACCGGGTAGCGGCGGCGGGCGGAGCGTCGTCTAACAGCGTTGCCGGCGCGCTCACGTTCACCGCGGCCGACGCCGCACGCCTGCCGTACGTCGACGGGTGCTTCCACCTTGTGACGGACAAGGGAACGTCCGACTCGGTGCTGAAGGACGCGGGCGGCGGCCGCGCGCTCGCGCTGCGCATGTTTGGCGAGTGCGCGAGGGTGCTGACGCCTGGTGGCAGCCTGCTCATGTTCACGGACGAAGACCCGGAGATGCGGCTCCCCCTGCTGGAGGATTTTGCGAAGACGACTCGCGGCGGTGGCGCCAGCGTTCGTTTCTCGCTGCTGGGCGAGCGTAACGGACTAGAGTACTTCATGTACGAGCTGAGGAAAAGCTGACGTGTAACCCCCCGCCCCCCGTGTGACACGCTCGCTGTTACTGTTAATTAGAGACACTAAAATGAGTGAGTTATTTATTATACAAGACTAAATGTTAATGTAGTGTTATACTTGCTAGTATTTGTTTGTATTAAAAAATTATTTCTTGCAAGGAAAAATATATGGCCGAGTAGTTCACTTTAAATGCAAGCATCTTGTGGTGGTTTTACCAACTTTTACATAAGATACCCAGGAGTGAATAATAATAGATATACCAGGGAAAAAATAAATTTTTTTTTTGACGGGAGCTCTTTTTCAAGTCTGTGGGAAAAATAGCTCCCATCAAAAATTTTACGGGAGCTATTTTGAGCCTCACGAGAGCGATTTCGGAGGTTTGATGAGCGAATCGCTCATCGCTCCCGTGTATTTTTTACCCTGATTTATACATATACATACATTCAAACATGCCAACAAACAATAAATTTTAACAACCAAAGGTAGGTTATACCACATTTTACATTATGGATTTAATCGTACGATATTTATTTCATTACAGTTGTACACCAAAATTTCACACTGACCTCAATAAGTTTTTACATAAGTTTTTACATTACTATGGTAACGATCACTACGGCAACTGTCAACTGAGACTGGCTGCGTGTCTCGCGTGAATGCATGGGGATGCGTACCATTGCAGAATTTAAACACGTGTCTCCATACATATAAAAATGTAACGTAATACAATAATAAACAGCAAATCTTTCGCATAGTGCGCTGGGTTACGAGTCGGTCGTGTACATGGTGTCGATTCTGCCGGGTTGCGCCAGGTTTTCGTGTGAGCCTTGCACTCGCAGTTTGGGACGGCCAGGGGAGCACCAGTGGCCACCTCTGTCACCTTGTTTGTGAGACTCGTACGTATGGCCCTAGCCAGCTCGAGACGATGTCACGAATTAAAAACCGTCCTTGTTCCATTTCCGACCCAAACACTGCGCATTAAATACAGAAGCTATCATGTTTAAACTCTCCTCCCATCCGCCTTCCGCCTTGCAACGAATGTGCAAAAGTTGTCTCCCGTCGCCAGTGTCAATGGCGACTACCCTCATAAATTTACATACTCCCTAAATATATAACCTACACTATATAAATCACACGCAGGCCAAAATTATTTAAAATTGCCACAGAATGGCTCTGTACACCAAATAGGAAAAACTGCGTAATATTAATATCTACGAGCGGCGATCGCCACCGACCAAATTAAAACCAGACACGAAAATTACAGATGCCGTTCTCTCGCGGCACGCTTCTAAAGATTGTGACGTAAAATTACCGATCCACACGCCAGGTCGCAGCAGTGTACATTAAAACGCGAGCGCGGGAACCTGATGAGCGACCGTTGCGTCTCCGCCGCGACCGCATCAAATCACAGCGAAGCGTGAAGCCATTGCAACAAAAAACGAAACCGAAGTTTGAGCTTGATCGCACCGAAGTTGCTGGTGTCCTGATCGCGCGGCACGAGGAAAGTGACCACCTTTCACCGATGTCATCCCATCCTAGCTAAAACACAGTATGCCAACTAAACGTCGACTCGAGTAAAAAACCTTGCACTCTAAATTGAACGACGGCGGCCATCTCTAGCACGCTAAAGCTAGCGCGGCGTTGCCTTGCCCGAACGCAAACACGAGCTAGCCACGCACGAGTAGCAACGATTTCGAAGCCTGCAGGTTTTCGCTGCACACGGTAAGAAGCCGAAAAGAATCGACAGACAGCATATCTCCGTTACCACGGAAACGAGTCTGCTTCCCGTGCCGCGCGTAAACGGAGAACCGTCGTCACACGTAGACCGGTGTGAAACAGAAGAACATCTCACACAACTCGCGTGTTCCCTCGTAATCAACTCCTCGCACGATTCTTCAGAAATTAAAGAGCGATAGCGGCACCATCTCTATAATCCAAGATCGCGACAAAGTTTTCGACGACGCCCTATCCGCACGTCTGTGACTCTGTCACAGCGAGCGACGCGCGGAGAGGCAGATCATCTCATCTCACGTGAATGCGACAAAGGAATCTGTCGGAACACACTGCACTGACGTGAGCACCTCGGTTACCTTGGTTACCGGTCTTAACAAACTACCGGTGAAGTCGTGCGAAGCCCTAATTATATATTCGACTAGCTAATAAATTATTATCGGCGATAAGACCGCTGCTATCATACAGACACGTGAATCGGTCTCGGTAAGGAATGGCCATGTTGCACGCGCTTACCCAGAATGGCAAAAATCAGGGACAACGTATGTATATATATAAAGAGTAGATAATAGAGATAGTTTGTTATTATCTATTATCTACTATTATCTACTCTTGATATTGATATATACTCTACGTATCTCATGAGATATCTGCTGAGCCGCACAGCGACACCTGGTAAGCGGCATAGAGAGTATCTCGCGAGCACGACAGAGTAACATCCGCTGCACAACATATACAGTAGCGGCCTGGTGCGCCGTGCACACAGCGCCACCTGGTAGGGAAAGCGTACGGCGCCCTCTGGTGTGCATCCTCGCGACCGCGGCGACGCTGCGCCGTGACAACCACTGATAAGCTGCATCGATGACACACTAGGGTGAGTGGGGGGGGGGAGCGTGGGGGAAGGGGGAACGAGGAGGACTAGTGCTATGCGAGAAGGGGGAATCAACTCTCCGACTCGCCGGGCGTGTACTGGTAGCGGTGCGTCTGCGGGCTCGGCTCACTGCTCAGGTTCGAGCTCGTGTTCGAGCCGACGGAATGACTCGGGCTACCTCCCCCTCCTCCTCCTCCTCCTCCTCCTCCTCCTGCTCCGCCACTGCCGCTGCTGCCCTAAAACATGTATACGATGGTTGCACATGTTAGTATAGCGGTGTTACATACTCACGCGCACGCACGTACGTACTCAAATACACACTTGTGCACAGCAGCCTTCCGCTTCTAAACCGGAGGTCACTCGTTATTGATTTATTGATTGAATTATTCCACCCTTAATTCCTAGTTTTATCTCACAGAAATCTAGCAATCAAATCAATCGCTCGCCGCCGGCTTGAACATGATGCTCACATCAACCCCTAAATATACAACGATATAACGATATAATGTATATAAATGACGATATAAACATGCATCAGCGGCACACGGGCCTGCATGTGGAACTCACGTCAGCCCCTAAATATAAATTATATAACGACATAATGATATAATGTACATACATAATGATATAACGTACATACATAATGATATAATGTACATACATAATGATATAATGTACATACATAATGATATAACGTACATACATAATGATATAATGTACATACATAATGATATAATGTACATACATAATGATATAATGTACATACATAACGATATAATGTACATACATGATAATGATATAAACGCGCATCCACACGCGCTGTACTCACGTCGTTTGTGCCGGCGAGGTGGAGGTTTTCGTGTGCCGACGACTCGACTGACGAGACGGACGTGAAGGAAGATGCTGACCGTGTGGAGAGACCGGGCTCTCGCGCCGCGCCGCCCGCACCTACAAC
Organism: Priapulus caudatus; assembly: GCF_000485595.1. Taxonomy (NCBI): domain Eukaryota; kingdom Metazoa; phylum Priapulida; class Priapulimorpha; order Priapulimorphida; family Priapulidae; genus Priapulus; species Priapulus caudatus. Next base: position 37,884 of record NW_014577601.1, read on the forward strand.
AACAACAACAATGCGAGCGTTAGCGCGAGCAGCAACTGTAATACGGAAAATAATAATAAGTTCAGTAATAATAATAATAAGTAATGAGAACTGGAAATGAGAATGCTAAGAACAAAGCCCTTTGTTCTTAAGGAACGCACGCAGGCTGAGGGGGTCAAAAGGGGCGTAGTTAAAAGGCCCGAACCAGCCTATAGGAAGGCACGTGCAGTAGCACGCTTGACCAACGGTCACTCAACCGGGGTCAACCAATGGGAACGCGGGGACTAAGACAATGACGACCGCGTCACTATTTAAAGCGCGGTTTATGAAATTACGGCCTGCGCTACTAGTTTACACTCAGTCAAGACAAGTCTACCCATCTGTTGCCGTACCAGCTAACTACCTCACCGATTCATATGTAAGTGTATGTTGTGTCGCGCACCTTTCTGTTCACGGGACGCCTATCACTAGGGGCGTCCACGTTACCGTAATATATGCAGTAAAGATGCTTGTGCTTTAGAACACGTAACTTCGTTGTTGACTAATTTATGTATGATGTAAAGCAGCGGTATCTCTAATAACATACGCAGACCCTAACGATCACGGGTAACACATGAGTAGAAGGATAGCGGTATTACACAACACACGCCTCACCACGCCGCCATATCCGGGACAGCAGGCGCCCTCTACAAATACGGCGATCGCGCTGAAACGATCGTCGGCCATCGTTCGTCCGACGACAAACAAGCGTGCGAGCGCTAGCACCACCTACAAACAAGAGAGCAGCTCACTCACCGTTGGAGTCCTGCGATGCGATGACGCTCACAGGTCGTTGCTGGCGGCTGGAGAGAAGCTGAGCGGATGGCTGGAACATGCTGCGAACCTTCTGGAACCTACTGTCCTCGCCTTCCTTCGGCGGCCGTTTGGCGCCACCTGGAGGCTATACAATGCAAAATAATATATATATATAAATAAAATAATATATAATATAATATAAAAGAATAAATAATATAATAATAATATAGACAAACATATATGCAAAATCACTGCAATTAGCTCAGTGATCTGCATAGCTGAGTAGTCGTAAATCGGGGTAGTACGGTGTCGTTAGTAACCTCGTTAATCCTAACCGATTAATTGCCATAACCAGTGATGTAACCAATGATCAATCGTTTTTTCCGAGCGAATCGCACAAATCTATCTTGTAAGTGGGATGCTGCACCAAGAAGGCAACCCATCTAACTGCACAGTGCTGTCATCTATTTAGCGCAGTGAATAGTGCAAATGAAGATGGCGCCACCTGGTGGATACATTCTGCACAGCAAGAGCACCACCTAGTGGACACTTCCTGCACGGCAAAATCGCAGCCTGTCGGCGCCCCCTGGCGGGCACTCACCACGGGCGGTTGCTTCAGCATCTGCTGCAGCTGCACGCCCTCGCCCGGGCCGACGTGTGCGACGTGCGAGAAGTTAAGCGGACCGGAGATGAGCTTCGTACGTGGGTCCATGTGTCGCTCCTCCCTGCAACAACACAAGAGCAGCCGTGTCATTCGTCGCCTCGCACGACAATAGGCGCGCAGTCGCAACGCGGACAAACACAAGAGCAGCCATCGCAAATGTCGCTCGTTATATCGCGGCCATCGGCACGCAGTTGCAACGCAGACAAACACAAGAGCAGCCGTCGCAGTGGCCAGAGGGAGGCCAGAGGGCGCTGCTAGCTTACCTGGACGCCAGGTTCGTGTGTTGAACCGTACCGCCCGGCCCCATGTGCTGCACGTGTGTGAAGTTGGTCGGAGCGGAGATGAGCTTCGAGCGGCGGTCGGCTCTGCGCAGAAACAATCACCAGAAACATTATAGCACTATAGAGACATATTTAGACGTAAACTATTACACGGGTGCTAGCGATCAAATGTTGACGGGATAGAGAAAGTGTCCCAGTTTTTTATTAGCGAAAAACACACGAACAAAACCTTACAGCTGGGACATAAGGATGTTATTAGCGAACAACAAATGAACAAAACCTTACAGCTGGGACATAAGGATGTTATTAGCGAACAACAAATGAACAAAACCGTACAGGTGGGA
>NW_014577601.1:43872-45001 GCF_000485595.1 Priapulus caudatus
TGTACAGACGGTAGGTATATGTGATAGCACAGGTGAGAGTAGACGAGTACAGGTAAGAAATGTGTGAGGTAGGTATATGTGATAGCACAGGTGAGAGGAGACGAGTACAGGTAAGAAATGTGTGAGGTAGGTATATGTGATAGCACAGGTGAAAGGAGACGAGCACAGGTAAGAAATGTGTGAGGTAGGTATATGTGATAGCACAGGTGAGAGGAGACGAGCACAGGTAAGAAATGAGTGAGGTAGGTATATGTGATAGCACAGGTAAGAGGAAGCAAATACCGGTAAGAAGCGTGTCAATTGGATGAATAATTGATTAATATGTATTTATATTTTTTTAACTGGTGTGTATTATAGTAGAGTAGTAGTAGTTGTTGTATTATGTTTGAGAACAGCTAACTAAACAGATAATACCAACAGGTAACTGTTATCAAACAGTATCACAGATTAAACAACTGAATCACATCTCGTTTGCAAAGGCAATTGGCTATTTATAATCACAGATTGAACGTGCCACATTTACTACAAACGTCTTTGATACCAACCTGCCGTTTTATTGCCACGAATACACAGGGTGGCGTCCCCTGGTGGATTTTACCAATGCAGTAGTAAGAGATGTTCTTCGCTTCTGGCAGTTTCACCCAGTCTACATTCACGCCCTCTAGTGCCAGCACCGGCACCAATCGTAGTTGACGCTGCTTGCCTGCAGATTAAAAACGTCATGTTTAAGTATTAAGTAACATGGATGTAAAAGTTTTTAAGTTAGTAGCAATCGATGATCTCGTGAAATAAAGAAAACAAAAGAAATTGCTATGACAATATGAAAGTGATACAATACAAGAGCATTCGACGCGAATGACATGTGACGTCATTTCGTATATCTGTAATGATTTGTTGTTCACTACATCCACACCTATAACACGAGAATTCGGGAATAAACGTAGAGGTAAATAAGTATCACAGGAAGATCTGAAATCAGGAATGCGTGGGGTGCAACGTATTAGCTAGCGAGCCGTGCAGCCGTGATTTGCACGGTGAGTTTTGAAACTGCACAACCTAAAAAATTAAAAAACTCACCCCCCCCCCCGTGAACGCATACGGCATTCAGGAAGACCGCCTACGACGGTCT
>NW_014577601.1:48139-57352 GCF_000485595.1 Priapulus caudatus
CGAGCGCTCACTCACCGCTGAGAGTGACATGTAGGTGGCGCCGCGGGGGGTGAGGGGGATGACGGAGGGAATGAACGCGTGCGAGCGCTCACACTTACCGCTGCTAGACCCGTCGACGTCTCCTTCAGGAACCGGTCGAGCCAGGACATCTGTGACGACGGCCGCTCTGCAACAACGACGCAAAACTCTCAGTTCACACAAGAAACAATTACATCATTAAAACTGCCATTGCACGCACCTGGTTAGCCACATTGGTTTCATTAGATTCAGCTACTAACTTTGGCTTGTATGCCATGTGTTTCATAGCGTTTTGCCTTGTAGCTTGTTGCTACTTAACATATCCTCATTCTTTTACTAATAGGCCTAGCAGTTTCATAACAATAACATTAGCACCTCGAGATCTATAGCCATCTCCCTCACCGGAGCATAAAGCGAACAATACGATCTATTACCACAAAGGCAATCATGATCAGGAGTAAAGCTACATTGAAATCCATTCGAGAAGATTGCTTGGTACGATGCAGTGTGAACGGATCGGATAATCCAGGGCGTCAAGTGACAAGTGACGCTCAAAAAATAGGAAAATAGGAATTTCAGATGTGAAAAAATAGGAGGAAAATTGGAATTTTGATGAGAAAATACATGTTAAATAGGAATATTTTTTGCGTTAGATGGTCTCCCAACACCCCTACATCCCCCATCCCGATCCACCACAAATGGTTTTATTAATATACATATTTGGAGTTACATCACATGCGAACAATATTTTGAGTTTTTAATGAGAAATGCATGTTAAAATTGATAAGCAGTTTATACATGCATAAGCACCCATACATGTAGATTACTCCAAAATAGTAGTGATAATGATTAAAAATAAAGACTAGACATGCACATGATATAAGATTATTCAGAAATTGTGCAAAGTACATAGATAGTTAGGCATATGCATGTACTCCCTTTAATTATGTTTACAAATTTATGACGTACATGTATAACATACCACATCCAACTGAGAAACAACTTTACTGAAACAAAATCTGTGATAGTAAAGAGTATATTACGTTAATTTAAAATAAGGGGTGGGGGTCTGAAATTTTTGAAAATTGGGTCACCTGAAATGTAAATTCCTGCATTCTGAGAAGGATACATACAATTCTGGATTCAGAGAGAGAGAGAGAGAGAGAGAGAAGAAAGAGAGAGAAGAGAGTGAGAGGAGAGAGAAGAGAGAGAGAGAGAGAGAAGAGAGAAGAGAGAGAGAGAAGAGAGAGAGAGAAGGAGAGAGAGAGAGAGAGAGAGAAGAGAGAGAGAGAGAAAGAGAAGCGTGGAGAGCAAGAGAGAGAGAGAGAGAGAGAGAGAAGAGAGAGAGAGAGAGAGAGAGAGAGAGAAGAGAAAGAAGAGAGAGAGAGAGGAGAGAAGTAGAGAGAGGAGACGAGAGGAGAGAGAGAGTGATACAGATCAGAGGAGAGTGGGGGAAAGAAAAGAAACAGAAAAGAGAGAGAGAGAAAGATAGCAAGAGAGAGAGCAAGAGCAGAGATAAGATAGAGCGAAGAGACAGAGAGACAGAGAGATAAAGAGAGAGTCCAAGGCAGATCGCTTGAAATGTATTGCATAAGTCAACAATCTTAATAAGTAATCTTACTGAAAGAATTGATTTTCAGCTGAATTGCCTCCATTATGGTATTTCTAAAACCTTCAGTAATGTCCTTCTCACAGACTTTCCTTAGTACTTACGACTATTTATGATTTTGTCTTCTAACAGTTTTTATATCTGGGCAAGGCCTCTAATCTGAAATTATTTCTGAATTGTAATGCCTCCGATATTACATCGACTCGTTAGTGTCGTAAAGCATCGTTAGCATCGTTACCTCAGCAGCCGGACCTTCAGCCCTTGTCGCCCAGCTCCGACGCGCTGCGCACCGGAAACGACAGCTGACTGTTGAAGCCGACCGCGCGTGTTGTCATCTGTGGCTCGTCGAGGTCAAGGTCGTGGAGCCCACTGCAATGTGCCAGACCAGCGCGCCAGGCTCGCCCGTCAGCTGCCCCCTACTGGCAGGCTTAGCAACCAACGTTTCACATTCAGCGATGCCAGCCGATGCAGAGCGTGAAATCACCGCGCGATCAAGGGAAGGGAGACGACTGGAGCAACTATATGCGCGCGATGCCTACTTACTGGACTGAGGACAAGGAATAGGGGCACTGTCAGAAGGGGAGGGGGCGAAGGAGGGAATGCACAAACTTGTTTACTGGGCAGAGAGTGACAGGTAGATCAGCATCACAGGGGAAGAGGGGGCCGACAGAACGCCATGCGGCACCGTTACCACTGTGACATTGTAAGGGGGTGTCGGCAGGGGTAGCAGGCGGACCACGGGAAGGGAATTGCATGCGCTACAACGTAATTGCTGAGAGTGACATGTAGAGCGCTGCATGGGTGAGGGGGAATGACGAGGGAATGAACGCGTGCGAGCGCTCACTTCACCGCTGAGAGTGACATTGTAGGGCGACTGCCGGAGAGGTGGGGGTGACGGAGGGAATGAAACGCGTGCGAGGCTCACTCACCGCTGAAAGGACATGTAAGGTGCAGCCGCGGGGGTGAGGGATGACGGAAGGGAATGAACGCGTGCGAGCGCTCACTCACCGCTGAAGTGACATGTAGATAAGGGCACAGCACTGGCGGGGGGAGGGGGAATGCGGAGGGAATGCGGTTGGGCGCTCACTCACCGCGAGAGTGACAATGTAGATGGCGCTGCGGGGGATGACGGAGGGAAATGAACGCGTGCGACGCCTCGCATCCACCGCTGAGAGTGACATCGTAGTGCGCGCGGGAGGTGAGGGGGCTGACGGGAAGAACGCGTGCGGCGCTCCACTCAACCGCTGAGAGTGACATGTAAGGTGCGGCCGCGGGGTGAGGGGTTTTTAATGCACGGAGGGGTAGAGAGAGAGAGAGAGAGAGAGAGAAAGAGAGAGAGAGAGAAGGAGAGAAAGAGAGAGAGAGAGAAGGAGAGAGAGAGAGATGGGAGAGAGAGAGAGAGAGGGAGAGATGGAGAGCGATCGAGAGGGACGTTGGAACAAGGAAAGGCAGCTATCCTCATGCGCACGCATGTGCTTGTGCACATACAACAACATAGACATATGCTTAGCAAGACAACCCTTGATCATAGTCAGATTTAGGAAATTTAACACAACTATCTAATAAACGAACACGTTACGACTGAGAACGTTTCATCTTTAGATACGACCACAATGGCTAACGCGCTCAAGCTCGTAACGACGCGCGTGCAATCATGCCGCAGTCGCCGTAACGCTGCCGCCATCTTGCCTCGCGCGCGCGGCGAGACGACAGGTGGCGCCACCGACTCACCGACGTCGATGTTCTTCATGAAGAGGAGGCGAGGCAGGTCGGAGCACTGGCTGAGCACGAGCGACCCGTCACGACACAGCGGCTTCGACTGCAACGCAACCACAGAGACGTGAAGCCATACGAGCTGATGTCAACACGTCGCAGCTTCCCACCCTCGTTAGCTAGCATCGTTAGTTAATGACGTGTTACTCGACAGTGAATGCCCCACGATGTCAACACGTCACAGCTTCCCACCCTGCTAGCATCGTTGTACTAGCCGCTTTTAATGGCTTCATACCAGCGAAATGAGTGGAATAGAATATATGGAGAAATTAGTATAGGTAGTAGTCGAGATTTTATTTATTACTACCTGTTTCGTACGACTAGTTCCCATATGAGCATTACTGCTTCACATTTGCTTTGTTATTGCATTTAAACCCCATTATTCTTTTGAAAAATTCAGTTAGAATTTTAGACAAAAAATTTCTATACATTCATTGTCTGTTATTTTCACATTTTTCAATGTCGTCACTGTAATAATTGAGACGTTATATCGAGGTAGACGCGAATGTTTTTCGCCGCGGAATTCCAGCCATGCCGAGCCGCGTATACTCACCCCCTTCAGGTTGATCGTCTGCACCCAGGTGGCGGCGCCGATGTCGAACATGTCGATGTGCGTCTCGGTGAACACCATGAGGAAGGGTGTGGCGACGCTGATCGCCTGCGGTCGGGCAGGAAACATCAGCTCCTCCTCCCGGGTTCGCCGCCCCGTGTTGTCCACGTATAGACCCAGATCTGCAACGATGGATGATTCACCGATTACTGCTCAGTAAAGCGGGGGACACCCCCATGCGCATTTATTCGCACGTCTGCTTACAATCGCAGCGAAATTCGCATGGTGTGTCCGCTCAAGCGCGGGCGAATTTCGCTGCGAATTTCATCCGCACTGAAATTCGCAGCGATCAAACAACATGTTTGATATTTTCGCTGCGGACGTCCGAATAAATTGGCATGGTGTGTCCCATGTAAAATCGCAGCGAAATTCACATGGTGTGTCCGCTCAAGCGCGGGCAAATTTCGCTGCGAATTTCATCCGCACCAAAATATGAAATTCGTAGCGATCAAACATGTTTGATATTTTCGCTGCGGACGTGGGAATAAATTCGCATGGTGTGTCCCAGGCTTAACATAGCAATAGTAGTAGTAACACCGCAGAAGCTGCACCACCACCATCACTAACAGCACCATCAGCAGCAGTAGCAGCATTAGCACCACCACCATCACCAGCAGTTGCAGCAGTAGCACCACCACCATCATCACCACTAAAAGCAGCAACAGCACCACCACCACCACCACCGCCGCCGCCACCACTAACAGCAGTAACAGCAGCAGCGTTAGTAGTAGTAGCAGCAGCAGCACCATCACCATCACCATCACCATCACCATCACCACCACCACTAACAGCAGCAGCACCACCACCACCACCTCCACTAACAGCAGCAGCACCACCACCACCACCACCTCCACTAACAGCAGCTGCAGCATTAGTGGTAGTAGCAGCTGCAGCAGGAGCAGCAGTAGTAGCAGGAGGAGCAGCAGCAGTAGCAGTAGCAGCAGTAGCAGCAGTAGCAGCAGCAGTAGCAGCAGTAGTAGCAGGAGTAGCAGCAGTAGCAGCAGAATGAGTAGTAGCAGCAGTAGCAGCAGCAGTAGTAGCAGTTGCCACACTAACAGTAGTTAGACAAGAACAGAGAGGGGAGGAGGCAGCAGGCATCACTCACTGTTGAAGACGAGTAGAAACTCATTGTCAGACACTCTCACCGCCGTCATCGGCTCATACGAGCCCGCCGTCAGGAACTTCAGGCTGGCGTCATCGGCGTTAACGAGCGCTGCGCACAGGTAAAACAAACACATCGTCAACGTTAACGAGCGCTGCGCACAGGTATAACAAACACATTGTCAACGTTAACGAGTCAATCAATCTCACATTCAATCCCGGTGAGCGAATAGATGCATTGCTGCGATGCTGCGGAGATGAGGAGGCTGAGGATTCGAAGAAGCCTGTGTTACTATGCGCAGCGCTCATTAACGTTGACAATGTGTTTGTTATACCTGTGTGCAGCGTAATCCCCTCAATTATTAATACACACATTTTTTTTCATATAGATCGAATGTAGAGTCACGAGAACACTAAATTAACACGCAGGCGTTTTTTAACATCGATTGAACATCGATTGACTAGAGACTGATATAAACGTTAATTGATATGCGCACAATTTTTTCGAAAATGAATTTCCATTCGTCCATCATTACATGTCCCGCATCTCTGCCCAACGCCAAAGCACTAAGGTCGTTACGCGCACTCCCGGTTGCCGGGAGCAACACCCTCCGTCGCATCCGACGGGACGAAGACCCGACGAAGAAAACCAACAACAGCGACAGTGACGATGATAATGACGACGATGATGACGACACTCACTGTGGTGATGGTCCCCGAGCACGGCAAACAGGAAGAAGCCGGCCTGCGTGGCGACGCACAGACGGTCCCCGACGAGGTTCATCCAGAACGCAGGCGCGGGCAGAGCGAGCTCACGCAGCTTCTTGTGTCGCTGCTTCGTGCGCGTGATCTCGTAGATGATCACCTGTACACGCGGATCGACACATACAGGTGTGAGATGTGCAGGTGAGAGGAGACGAGTACAGGTAAGAAATGTGTGAGGTAGGTATATGTGATAGCACAGGTAAGAAATGTGTGAGGTAGGTATATGTGATAGCACAGGTAAGAAATGTGTGAGGTAGGTATATGTGATAGCACGGGTGAGAAATGTGTGAGGTAGGTATATGTGATAGCACAGGTGAGAGGAGACGAGTACAGGTAAGAAATGTGTGAGGTAGGTATATGTGATAGCACAGGTAAGAGGAGACGAGCACAGGTAAGAAATGTGTGAGGTAGGTATATGTGATAGTACAGGTAAGAAATGTGTGAGGTAGGTATATGTGATAGTACAGGTAAGAAATGTGTGTGGTAGGTATATGTGATAGCACATGTGAGAGGAGACAAATACCGGTAAGAAGCGTGTCAATTGGATGAATAATTGATTAATATGTATTTATATTTTTTTAACTGGTGTGTATTATAGTAGAGAGCAGTAGTTGTTGTATTATGTTTGAGAACAGCTAACTAAACAGATACTATCAACAGAATACTGGTAACCGTTATCAAACAGTATCACAAATTAAACTGAATCACATCTCGTTTGCAAAGGCAAGTGGCTATTTATAATCACAGATTGAACGTGCCACATTTACTACAAATGTCTTTGATACCAACCTGCCGTTTTATTGCCACGAATACGCATGGTGGCGTCCCCTGGTGGATTTTACCAATGCAGTAGTAAGAGATGTTCTTCGCTTCTGGCAGTTTCACCCAGTCTACATTCACGCCCTCTAGTGCCAGCACTGGCACCAATCGTAGTTGACGCTGCTTGCCTGCAGATTAAAAACGTCATGTTTAAGTATGAAGTAACATGGATGTTATAGTTTTTAAGTTAGTAGCAATCGATGATCTCGTGAAATAAAGAAAACAAAAGAAATTGCTATGTCAATATGAAATTGATACAATACAAGAGCATTCGACGCGAATGACATGTGACGTCATTTCGTATATCTGTAATGATTTGTTGTTCACTACATCCATACCTATAACACTAGAATTCGAGAAAAAATCTAAAATCTATTCACTAAATATCACACAAAGATCTGAAATCAGGAATGCGTGGGGGGCAACGTATTAGCCAGCGAGCCGTGCAGCCGTGATTTGCACGGTGAGTTTTCAAACTGTACGGCCAAAGAAATAAAAAATTTAAAAAATTTAAAAATTCCCCCCCCCCCGTGAACGCATACGGCATTCAGGAAGACCGCCTACGACGGTCTTGGCTGAAACACACAAAAATTGCACTCCCAAATAATTATTTTTCGGGCACTCCACATACTCATCCTGGATAATACATGTGGGGGATCGTCGACCAGAGAGCAGTGAGAGTTTATAGACTGATGCCGTACTCTGCAGCAAAGGAACGATCGCTCACCGGTAAGTATGACTAACAACGCTCTCTCGATGAAGTCAATCTGAGATACTCGTTTATTCTCTTCATCCTGAGCTGTAGATATCATAACAAAATTAGGACAGCTAATGTGAACCACACCACGGCGCATCACATGCACACGCACGCGACGCACGAGCGTATTTATAATTACACATGCCGCACACGACGTGGCGACCATGGCCGCACCCTCATGCACGCCACACACATACAGCACACAATGCATGCCACATACGAACACATCACAAAACACATGCATGCATGTATGCGGGCCACCGAGCGACGCACCCGCACGACGCACAGCATAAAAGCACCACGCAGCAACTACACGCACGCACGCACGCACGCACGCACGCACGCACGCACGCACGCACGCACACACACACACACACGCACAACACAAGACACACGCGTGCACAGGAAAAACTCAGGTGCACACGCACACGCAACATAAATGCATGCACGCCCTCCGCTACTTACCATCACTAGCTAGTTCCAGCAGGTATAAACCTTCATCAGTTCCTAATACCACAGTTTCTTGATCTAAAATTAGGGAAATGCTCGAATAAACACACAATGCAAAGTGAACTCTAATCTATTGAACTATGTAATAAAACTAAATATGAATTTTGTGTATACACGAACTTGAATCACGAGGTACTTTTCATACTTCACTTTTTTCCCTTACACCAGTTCTGCAATAAATTTTTTTAAATTTACTGTAAGACAATTTACTAGTGTAAACAGACAATCAGTTGTGTAAATAGACGTAGCAGCATACGAGTATGCTCACCTATAATAGCAGCACACAGTGCGTTTTTGATTATCGGCAGTGTGTTATCGTACACCTCCTTCGCTTGGAAAACCTGAAACACGTTCGAACGAGTGCCTTATTACAATCTCCGTCCAAACTCGCTCCCGTCCCTCCCTCACAGGCCGACTCAACAGCGCTCAGCACTCAACAACCGTCGCTGCCGCAAGGTGCAGCCGCTGTAACCTTACCTTGTCGTCGTCGTTGTCGTCTGCCAAGAGCGTGTGACTCGCCGCGGATGGATAATGAAAAAATAAACAAGCAAACAAACTACCGGCTGGGAGACAGCGAAACAAGCGGCACACAAAGCCAAACGCGGAGCGAAAAAAATTGGCAAATCAGGCGTCCGGCGACGAACGAGGCCACAGTAACATACTACCCCCCCACACCCCACCGTGAAAAGCATACACCCTCTACATTGCCCTGCGGGAGCGTCAAGTAGGGCATGTCGCAACCACGACCCCGACCCGACATCTACGCTGCCCACAAGAGCAACGTAGAGAAAGGTGGGACGTTTACCATGGGGGGACGTTTACCATGGGGGGAGGCTTTACCATGGGGGGACATTTACCACAGGGGGAGGTTTACCATGGGGGGACATTTACCATGGGAGGAGGTTTACCATGGGGGGACATTTACCACAGGGGGGAGCTTTACCATAGGCCTCGCCGGCCGCCGGCCGCCGCCGCCGCCGCCGGGTGGCGCCGCTTACCGTTCGGTCGTGCAGCTTGTTCTTGCGGCGTATGCGATGCAGCTCGTTGAGCGCCTGCACCCACTTGGACTTCTCCGTCTCGTTGTCGGCGAGCATGAGCATGGAGTGACGCAGCCGCGGCGGGTCGACCATCGACGTTGTGATCTGCGTGCACGCGCACACACATCACGCATGAGCAGAGCGAGCGGGGAGGGGGGCCCTACCTTCCTCCGCTTCCTCTCCCTCTCCCTCGCCTCGCTCCTCCATCGTATCC
>NW_014577601.1:57377-66118 GCF_000485595.1 Priapulus caudatus
CCTACCTCCTCCCTCCTCTCCCTCCTCCCTCCCTCTCCTCCATCTTATCCCTCTCTCTCCCCCTACCTCCTCCCTTCCTCTTACCCTTCACTCCCTCCCTCAGGCCCTCCATCTATCCCTCTCTCTCTCCCCCTACCTCCTCCTCCTCTTCCTCCTCCCTCCCTCTGCCCTCCAATCTATCACACTCTCTCTCCCTATCCTCCCTTCCATGCCCTCCCTCCTCCCTTCCTCTCCCGTTCCCATCCTCTGCCCTCCATCTATCCCTCTTCTCCCCCTCCCCTCCCTAGGGGGAGAGAGAGAGGGATAGATGGAGGGCAGAGGGAGGGAGGAGGGAGAGGAAGGGAGGAGGGAGGGCATAGAAAGGAGGAGGTAGGGGGAGAGAGAGGGAAATATGGAGGGAGAGCAAGGGAGATGGAGAGAGAAGAGCGAGGGAGAGCAGAGGAAAAGAGAGGGAGGAAGAGTAGGAGCGATGGAGAGAGGGGAAGAGAAAAATTGGAAGAGAAGGAGAAAAGGATGAGGGAGAGAGAGTGAGAGACGAGCATGCAGTTAGTTGGGAAATCCATTCCAGGGAAACCGCCAACTCCAACTTCCCACTCCACCCTGGATCCCCCCCACCTCCTGCCACGCTCCCTACTAAACACACCCTGATACATGGTGCTGCCTCATTAACATTATATATATATATATATCTGTGTGTGCGTGCGTGCGTGCGTGCGTGCGTGCGTGCGTGCGTGTCTGCCTGTCTGTATGTCTGTCTATCCCTCTCCCCTCTCCTTCTCTATTAGTAAGAGAGAAAGAGAGAGAGAGAAACATCTAGATTTCGCCGGGCAACCATCAGTGACTCAGTTGGCGGTATCTTATACTGCTCAATAACATACACATCACTTCAATTAGCTGTGTGTTCCCCATTACTACCTCGCCTAGTTATTGTTTAGCTCAATGAAGCGCCATTACAATACTACTACCCCATTACACTCGAACTAATTCATAGAAGTTGGGGTATGCAACTAGTCATTACGAAGTACAAGTGACCCAAAAGCAGTTAAACTTACACGTCCACAAGAAGCGTATACAGAAAGCACACGCATTTCTAGCGAGGCAGGCACCCGCGAGTAAGACCAGTTTCATTTAGCTACGCCGGCTGTGAGGACGGCGACCTGGGCTTTGCGCCTGCATGGCGAACGCTTACGTCAGTCACTCGCAAGCTAAGCGGCCGATCCCGCACGCTACACCCACCACAACCACCACCACGGGAGGGCGCCACGCTTCCCTGGAAAGTGTCTCTCAGTCGCGCAGTTGGTAAAGCGCGGAAAGCCATACGCAAACACGCGCAAAGCAAAAACGTCTTCTCAACCGCTGACCGGCTGTCACTCCATCCAGCCGTGGCTAACGAGGATGCGGGCGGGAGGCTGCAGAAGCGGTCAGGGGGCGATGCACCGACGCTGGTCAGGGATTCACAATGTCACTGAATCAATGCAGAGGTAACGCGGGTCCAGGAGAAGGTTGGAAAGCGATCAGGGGGGATGCACTGAGGCTGGCAATGGTTTGTCACTGTAGGTGACGAACGTTTCAATGGTTAGAGGAAGCCGATCGAAGCATCAGCATGATGCTTCGCTGGGCTCCATGAAGCGTTGCCGTGCTCTAGCACAATCGCCGGGCGCATGCACGAACGTGCGCGCTACCACGATGCATGCCGCCAGAGCAACTGCCACCGTCATCACAGCGTAGCCGTGGATACGCTTCCCAGATATTCCTCTCTCAATCCGAATACTGGTCTCACGTACGACCGACCAGTCAACAAGAGAATTCACACTATTACAATATTCCTTTCTCACTATTTTTTTCACGTACCACTGACTACACAAAAACAAGAGAATTCACACTATTGCAATTTCCTTTCTCACTTTTTTCACGTACGACCAGTCAACAAGAGAATTCACAGCCGCAGCTACAGACTGCTACAGGCACGACACCTACCCTGAATATGCAGGCTATGTCTTTCCTATTGGCATGGATGACATCTGACTCCAGCACTGAGGTGACTGAGAAATCCTCGTCCCTAGTTGTAACAGAGAGAGTTGTTACATTGCAGAGTGCAGGCATAAATATATTGCAAAATAAATATATAAGCTTAATAATTATTAATTGATGTTAAGATTTAATGGTTGTTTAACAGATGTTAAGACGTTTATTTTTTGATATTATAAGTCTATCTGCATTGACTACATGATAGTATAATTCTCCTGCTATTTTACCACGCTTAAAAACACGAACGCAATGCGGTACAAAAAAAAGACAAATTACGAGTTAAAAAACGACGTGCAAAACGTCAAACATAATCACGCCGAGCGGCGGCGGTCAGCGCGCGCGAGCGTGGCGCCCCCTACCTCATGTCGATGACCTCGGCGACCTCGACGCCGGGTCCCTTGTCCGGGAGAAGGTCGTAGAGGAAGAGCTTGTAATCACAGACGACGACGTGCTGCTTCACCCAGCCGCGCTTAATGCCACCCAGCTTCGGCACCTGTGAGTGTGAGCGCGAGAGATAGAGAGATGAGAAGAGGTGTAGCCGCAATCAAAAATAAAAATACTCTAAGCCGCAAGGCAAACATCCCAACATTAGCCTGCCACTCTCAAATCAAACTCAACTCCCCGTAATTTGGTTATTTTTATCGAATGCAACACAAACCAAAAACACAAATACACGGCCATGTCTTATTTGAAGAGCGGCGGTGCCAATACGTGGCCAGCCACAAGTTAGCCGCCGGTCAGGCTGCAAAGATTCACTGCCAAATCACAGCATTGTTAGACGCAGCGAGACACGGGTAGAACTGCGTGAATGCTCACTTGTCACTGACGTCGGTGAACTCTGTCATGGCGAGCTTGCGCTGACCTAGAGCGTCCTTCAGCTCCTTCGACTGACAGCTGTACTTCTCCTGGAACGATGCCAACTCCTGCGAACGAACGAGAGAGCGAGAGAGAGAGCAGAGTTAGGAACAGATCATTTTATACCAGCAGTCAGTCACACGCCGTATTGTACGTGGCAAGTTAGAGTCTGCTACTAACTATTTCCCACCCTAGCGCTACATTTAATATTGTGTAAATTTATGGAAAATCTCAGAAATTTCCAATTTTAGATATGAGGATCTTTAAATGACACACACACATATATATATATATAGGTATATCTATACGGATATTCTTCTGCTCTGAGTACATTATCCTACCCTGAGTATGTGTGCCTCTAACACGACCCTACCCTGAGTACACCATCCTCTGACACTACTCTACCCTGCGTACGTCAGCGTGTCTTACCCTGAGCGCGTCGTCCCGCTCGGTGCGTGCAGACTTCACCTGCTTCTCGAGGGTCTTGATCTGCTGCAGCTTCTCCTCCTCCATGATCTCCAGCTCCTTGTTGATCTCCAGCATCTCCTGAAGCTGGTCCTCCAGACTCGCCGTCTTCCCCAGGTATTCTGTCGGACAGAGGACCCCGATATCTCGTTAGCAGGTGTAGTTTTTTGGGGGGGAGGGGGGACAAGCGAAGCTGGTGGATGATGCGTTATGGATGGGGGAAGGTATTGGGTTACAGATGGGGGAAGGTATTGGGTTACAGATGGGGGAAGGTATTGGGTTACAGATGGGGGAAGGTATTGGGTTACAGAATGCGATTCGATTTGGGTTTAACCCATCGCTCGTAGTATTACATATATTCGTCCTGTACATTACATATATCTACACTACATCGACTACGACTACAAACAGCATACTTCTCGGAGGCGACGTGAGCAGCCTTGATCTTCGTCAGCTCCTCCGAGATCTGCTGCTTCGCCTGGATCTCCATCTGCAGCGACGACTGCAGGTGCAGCAGTTCCATCTTCTCCATCTTCTGCGAGCGCCGATTCCTCCAGCTCTTGTCCTGCGGGGGCAAACCATGAAATACGTGAAGCCACACGCCAACGAGAAAAATATGCGCGGTCGTCGCCACGACAACCTCCGGAATGTGTACACCCGATTGCCACGGCGACCTCCGCAGAATGCGTACACCTGGTTGCCACGGCCACGACTCCCATCCGTACACCTGATTGCGAAAGGGATGTCTGACATGCGCAGGACAAACGCCATGGCAACGTCAACCTAGAAGCTCACACGAGAGCGCAGCAGCACTAAGGGAAGGATCTCGGCGAGTCCACGATGCCAGTACAACAGAGAGAGGAAGTTCTCGAACCAATAGGTGGTTAGAGTGGCAACAACAGGGAAGAGCGGATCATACGCTCGGATTCGCAAATGCTATTTGAGTATTTAGTATCAATTAATTGAATATCAATAATTTAATTGAGTATTATATTATTCGGCCGGCGGTCAGCGTCTCGAGGATACTCACGGCCGTTCCACCCATGCCCGTGGCCTTGAGCACGTCCAGTTCCTCGGTCATCTTGGTGGCCAGAGCCTGCAGGTAGCCTCGCGCATCCTTCTCATCGCTGACCCTGCAACGACGCACAAACGTGAACATTCGTCAGCGCAACCTGGTGGCTAAGCCACGAACACCGCTGCCGGGGCAGATCTAACAAACGCTGGCAACACTGAGTTGCGAGGCCATAATGAATTATTGGTAGATACTTAATTAATTACTATTGAATTATTATTTATGAAATATTAGTATCTACTTCATTAATTATCATTAAATTATTATCTATGAATTATTGCTAGATACTTAATTAATTACTATTGAATTATTATTTATGATATATTAGTATCTACTTCATTAATTATCATTAAATTATTATCTATGAATTATCGGTAATTACTGGAGACTCACCACTGTATGATCTCGGATATCTGCGCCTCCCACTGGGCGACGGAGTCTCGCTTGTCCTGTAGATTCGACAGCTCATGCTCCATCTGATTCCGCTCGTTAGTGATGCGCTGCACCAGCTGCGCCATCTATAATAACAGCAGCGATGCCGGAGTGAGCATTCGTCGGCCCACGCAAGATGGAGTTAAGCGCCTTGTAGCATACTGCTGCAGCTACGCGAACCAAGACAGCTTCGACATACAACCTACATCAGTCGTGCTAAGAAGAGTATATGATCCCCTATATACATCTATCTACCCATGAGTATATGATCCCCCTGATTTATTTAAGTGATTATGAGTATATTATCCCCGATATAAATTCACATATCCAATAGTATATGATCTTGCACAAAATTTTTCAATATCTTGGAGTATATGATCCCTGATAGACGTTTAAATATCCCTGAGTATATATGAACCATAACAGACGCTTAACATTTGGCTGCATACACAGATCTGAATTTTCCAACAACACATTAATATTAGATTACATGTCAAGTAGACTTAAACACATTCATATATTATACATATACAGTATACAATCTATTATCCGAAACCCTTAGGACCAGGCACGTTTCAGAATTCGAAATTTTTCAGATTTCAGAATGGTAGTACAGTACAGATATACATACCATATATCCTGCAACTAGCCAGTACTAAAACCCAAGTTTTCAAGAGGCCAACAAGTGCTGTACTGGTACAGTACAATATGTAAGAGTAATGCCAAACACATTAATATTTATGCAGTGAACCTTTGCCGCCAAATGCGAGCTTTGGTATGCAGACGACCTCCACGGAAAAACCTTCAGTTTTCAGAATTTCGGATAATAGATTGTGTACTGTACACCAGGGCACGAAATAAGCACCGGCCCACCGGCATATGCTGGCAAATTATTTGGAGGGCCGGTAACATTGGCAAAACACCGGCCCTCCGAGCCAGTGGTTTCAGCCGCGTTAGCGAGTACCTACATTATTTATAGCAAATAGCCTACATTACTGTTTTACCTGAAGGATATCACGCCATAACTTATCAACATTTTACAAATTTGAAATCGAGAATGCAAGCGTGAAACATGACATTGATTTTACAAACAAATTTGTGAGGGCTGGTAAATTATGGCGAGGGCTGGTAAAAATTACTGTTACCAGCCCTCTGGCCGGTGCCAAAAATCTGAATTTCGTGCCCTGGTACACTTTTATATACTACAGTAAAACTAGCATAAGATGTCAACGTCTAACTTGACAATTCGCGTAAGTCGTCATGGAAGTCCCGAATTTCTCTAATGATAAATCCATTTGAATAGCCCCGCCTAAGTCGTCATTTACAAGCCGTCATTATGTACAAGCCATCGCCCTCAGACAGGTCCCATGTAATACAAACAACAGTGAAATTCAATCTGTACGTCGTCATCAGAAATGCCGATGGCGCAGTGTATGCAGCCCAATGTACAGCGAATTCCTTGTAAAAATGATGACTCATTGTTTCGCGGAACATATGCAGGCTATTGTCTCACTCAATCTACACGCAATCAAATCCCCAATAGCTAGTGTACATGCATAGGCTTGCATATTTTACTTGTTCACATGTACATGTATTTAAGTTAGTTCATTAAAGCTCATTACAAGATTAAAAATTATGTTTACTTATTGTGTCTGCCTAGGGAATCATCTCAAAATGGTTTGATACATTGTACTGTACTACGAAAGACTAAAACCTGATTAGTTAATGAGTGGGGTAATCTCTCCTTTGATTATTTACTGAACATTTTAGTGTTTTATGGCATGAGGATCAAGAAATCTTGAGATAATACCTTAGTGCATATACTAGTTCATGTAGATATGAAGCTTGGCGAAATATCAGCTTGACACTCTTCAAGTCGTCGAAATGCCGGCTTTGTAAGTCGTCAAAATGACGATATACATGCATAAGTCGTCATTTTGGCAACTTACACATAAGTCGACAAAATGACGACTTACGCGTATATCGTCATTTTCGTGCATAAGTCGGCACAAAAATACTGGTCCCAAAAGTGCCGACTTATGCGAGTTTTAGTGTATACGCATCATATAGCGCAGGGTTACGATAATGTCGTGGTGCCATCAGGTGGCAGCACATGCGCTCACCTGGTCGGCTTCCTTCTGCAGCTTGCCGTTGTCTTCCTCTAGCATGGACTTCTCCCGGGCGTAACGTCTCTTCATGTCATTCAGCGACTCTTGCGTCTCCGATTGGCTGCAGCGCCACACAACACGAGCACACGTTATTGAAGGATCAACGAACATCCAATCACGGGCCAAGAGCAACAATGAGAGACGGACGACGTCCAATCACAGGTCGAACTCCTGCTGATTCACGAGTGGAAGGAAGGGGAGGGGGAAGCAAAATCAGGTGACGAGACGGAGGGTTAGGGTATCAAGGCTCACCTCTTGCTAAATGCTAGCAGCTCCACCTTCTCCTTGCACTGCTGCACCTCCTGCTGCCGTGCTACACGTGGAGGGGAGCGCGGGGGAGAAACTGGAAGGAGGAGCGACTGAAATCACATACGGGAAGGTGGTCGTGATGATAGTCAGGGGGAGAGAAGAGGAGGGGGAAGGTCTCGGGGGACTTACCTCTCTGTACGTGCCAGCTCCACCTTCTCCTTGTAGAGCTGCACCTCCTTCTGCAGAGACTGTTGCTGCGTCTCGCTGTACTGTAGCTGCTCCTGTAGGTTCTTCGTCTCCTGATCGTAGCGCGTCTGCTGCTGCTCCGCGCTGGCAGTGTGCCGCTCCTGAACCTTCTCCAACTCCACCTTCAGCCTGCCGCAGCAAGACACGGTCACAGTTACACAGTCATCTTTACAGTCACAGTTACAGTTACACAGAGAGCAAGAGAGAGAGATAAAGAGAGAGTCCAAGGGCAGATCGCTGATGTACATAAGTCACAATCTTAATAAGTATCTTAATGAAGAATTGATTTTCACGAATTCCTCCTTAGTATTTCTAAACCTTAGTATTCCTTCTAAGACTTCCTTAGTATTAGACTATTTATGATTTTGTCTTCTAACAGTTTTAATCTGGCAGCCTCTTAATCTGAAATTATTTCTGAATTTAATGCCTCCGATATATACATCGACGTCGTTAGTGTCGTAAGCATCGTTAGCATCGTTACCTCAGCATCCGGACTCAGCTTGTCGCCCAGCTCCGACGCGCTGGACCGTGACGACAGCTGACTGTTGACAGCGACGCGCGTGTTGTCATCGTGCTCGTCGAGGTCAAGGTCGTGACCCACCTGCAATGTGCAGACAGCCGCGCAGGTCAGCGTCAGCGCCCCCTACTGGCAGGCTTAGCAACCAACGTTTTCAGCGATCACGATGCGAGCGTTGAATGCCGCGCTCAGGGGAGGGAGAACGATGGAGGCAATATACGTGCGTGCTAGCCTTACTTACTGCTGAGTGACGGATAGGGGGCGCTGCAGGGGGGGGGGGAGACGAAGGAGGGAATGCACAAACACTTGTTTACGGCAGAGAGTGACAGGTAGGCAGCATCACAGGGGAAGAGGGGGTGCCGGACAGAACGCACATGCGTGCACTTACCACTGTGACATGTAAGGAGTGTCGGCAAGAGTAGAGGGTGACGACGGAGGGAATGCATGCGCTCACTTTCCGCTGAGAGTGACATGTAGGTGGCGCTGCGGGGGGTGAGGGGGGATGACGGAGGGAATGAACGCGTGCGAGCGCTCACTCACCGCTGAGAGTGACATGTAGGTGGCGCTGCGGGGGGTGAGGGGGATGACGGAGGGAATGAACGCGTGCGAGTGCTCACTCACCGCTGCTAGACCCGTCGACGTCTCCTTCAGGAAGCGGTCGAGCCAGGACATCTGTGACGACGGCCGCTCTGCAACAACGACGCAAAAC
>NW_014577601.1:66128-71371 GCF_000485595.1 Priapulus caudatus
TGTGTGTGTGTGTGTGACAGTGACAGTGACTGTGACGTGTGTGTGTGTGTGTGTGACAGTGACAGTGACTGTGAACGAATACTTACAGGTTGTGCGTGTACGTAAACCCGACGAACGGCAGGTGATGTCCCGTGAACGGCGTGTGAGCCTTGGGTGGAGCCGTGTCCTGTAATGATAACGAGCGTCAGCGTCGTTAGCGCGAGCGCTACGAGTGTTGTAACGATGCACTGAACTATCGATTAATCTCAATAGTGTTTGGCATTAATCGATAGCAATGCATCGATGACGAAACAGAACATTGATAACTATTGCAGATAATTCACTGAAGAATGGATAGTTCTTAGTAGTTGCACCATTTCAATACTAGCTATTTTATTTTGTTTACTGATAAAGATATGTTTTTGCACGAAAATATGTCTGAAAAAAACCATTACTAAGTATTCTGTCATTGATATAAATAATGAGACTGGTCCCACGGTCATCTATGCATGGTCCACTTAAGACCATTTGAATCACCAAATCAATTTTATTCTTTGCAGTGAAACAATATTGTACAGTCATTGATAAATAACAAGTACGAACAACAACACAATCCACAATTTTGTAAAACATCAACCCGATCGCAAAAGAAATGAAATAATGTTTACATTACTGAAATAGTATCCGCAATAGCACTGCAACTATCCGCAATAATATCTCAATAATAACATAGCAGCCAATAGTCACCTCTAGTGAGCACGTCAGGGTGCGGGCATGCTAGCGCGCGCATATCGTGGGTTAGTGCCCCGGGATGAATGAACCCTTTCCCGCTCCCCTATCGTTCCCACGGGCACTCAAAACGAAGCCATTCGAGAAAAAAAAACTCTCAACCTCTTTCCGTTTCAGTTGCCGTGACAAAATAATTGCCGGGGGAGCGCATGAGTGGGGCTCCCGATGCTCACCCCCCACCCCAGCACGCAGGCAGCACGGGGGCTCCCGATGATGCGGCCACGGCGAGCGAAGGCTGTTGCGCGTCGTTGGATACTCACGCACGGTTTGAAGTCGGACTCCTCGACATCGAAGTTCGACGTGTCCGTGGGGCTGCTGACCTCCGGCAGGTAGGGGGCGTTACCTGCAACGAAGCCAGCGCGCGGCATGACGAACGACAGCTAGTCAGCGACATGACATGGTCGAGTCATCATACAACAGCAGCAGCAGCGGCGGCATATGCAGGAGCGCCATCTCCTTCTCTCATTCTGTCTCTCCTTAACCTCTCCCTCCTCCCATGTGGTTACTCTCCTTTTCCCTCCTTTTCTTCACCTATCCACTGATGTCATCGCTTCTTCCCCTCCCCTTCTCTTCCCGTGCACTCACTGCCTCGTATGTTGTCTCTCCTGTCCCTTCTCCTCCCCTTATATTGCTCCTCCCTCATCCCCCCTTCCTCCGCTGTTATACCTCTTCCTCCTCCCCCTCCTCCCACGCTCTCCCTTCTCCCCCTTCCTCCCACGTGGTACCACCTTCTCTTCCCCCTTCCTCCCATGCTGCCCCTCCTCCCACACTAACCCTTCTCTTGCCCCCTCCTCCCACGCTATCCCTTCTCTTCCCCCTTCATCCCATGCTGCCCCTCCTCCCATGCTCTCCCTTCTCTTGCTCCCTCTCCTCCCCTCCTTCTCCCCTCTCCGCACACTCACCGTCGCGTATGTTGTCCCAGTCGATGCCCTTGAAGAACGGGTGCAGCTTGAAGTCGTCGATGCCTCCCTTGCCGAGCCGATGCTCCGGCGAGCAGCAGAGACGATTGATGAGGTCCATGGCTTCCCGCGAGCATCCCTCGCCGTTGTCCGGTAACACGAAGCGCTTCTGCAAGACAAAGGGTGTTTCGGTCACGAATGATCGGGAGCAAGACGACGGCGAGGGATTCATGAGAGATTCACTACGCGCGCGCGCTAAAACTGAAAGTGAAAGCATTTAAATAAAATTAAAAAAAAAGAATATTAGCATGAGTCTAAGAGGATATACAATAATCACATAATTATCAATATAACATATGAAACCTAATTCCGGACTTTCGTAAGTTTGGGATACACTGTGTCAGCTGAACATTCTCGTACTCGTTTCCCATTAGCGTGTGATTAACAGGAAAATCACTGACCATCCTCAGTGAGCACCAGACGCTCGTAACATGAGATATATGCCGCCTTGAGAGCTTCAGATAACGTGACTCTGCGATACGAACGGGGGTGGGTGGGGGCAGTAATGGTAACGTATATAAGTACCATGTACTGATGAGCACTTAGGAGGTGCGTAATGCAGCACTGTGTGAAGTAATGCAATACGCAGGAGGGTGAGTGTAGGGGTGATCAGTTTCAGCAGACTCTCACTCTTCGACCGGTCAGACGCCCACACAGAACGAAGAATGAATAGCGGGGGCATACTCAGCAGCAGCAAGCTGTAGCAAACGGGTAATACTTAACGTCAGTAGTTTCAGTCTATTCACTAATAACAGCCTCAGACTCGGAGCAATGTTCCATCGCACTCAACAGATCAACAGATTGCGATTTAGCTGCTGCTGTTGATACCTGTTGGACTTTTTTCTCTCGCATTATTTCTGCAATTACCAGCCAATCTTCTGCTTCGTCGTTTTTACCGAACCCAGAACGCGATCACGCAGAACAATAAACAATAAACACAATAATATAATATCACTTGAGCCGGCCCGATTTAGCGGCGAGTGACGTCGGCGTTTTTTCTGTGATTTGCGCAGCGCGAGGGGTCGCATACGGGGTCATGGGGTCACCGACAGTTGACAACTCAGCATCGTTGTACGTCGGCTGTGTTCGAGATAGCAGCCCCGTGCCTTCATCCAGCGCTGGTCGGGTTTCATGATGAAAACTGGCACATTTCTTGCATGATTTATCGCTGTGTATTTCACCATCAGTTACATGTTATAGAAATTGAAAGTATTCGAGATCAGCCGGATGATGGCTGGGTTTTCAGACTTGTTTTCGAGACAGTCAGGCTCGGCAAAGACAGATGTAAGCGCTTTTATTACCAATTAACACCCAGCCGAGACTAATGAAAGCCCACCGGCGATTGACACGCCGATTTAGCGTCGCAGCTCAGCTTTCTCCCGGTTAACCAGCAGCAGCAACAGCAGCAGCAACAGCAGCAGCAGCAGCAGCAGCAGCAGTAGCAGAGCAGCAGCAGCAGCAGCAGTAGCAGAGCAGCAGCAGCAACAGCAGCAGCAGGAGCAGTAGCATGGTTCATACAGGAAGACTGAAAAAAATTTCAAGGACTTTTTATCGGAAATTCAAGGACATTTTATCGGACATTTTATCGGAATTCATACACAGAACAAAACATACCTGGATTAATTTAATAATAACCCCATTCTTAATCACGGTCACCTCTAAAACTTACCTGGATCACATTAATAAACCTTTCTAAACACTGTCATTTCTACAACATACCTTGATTTAATGACAGATTTTACTGACTTACTGTAATTTGTGATCATCATTTAACTGTCTATCGTGTTTATAGCTTTTTAAGCTCATTTAATGCAATTTTTATTGAGGTTTGCACATGGTACAAAATTTCTTTTTATTACAGGTAAGGATTCTTTCTAAAAAAAATTCTAAATTCTTGAAAATTCTAGACATTTTCATGAAATTCAAGGACTTTTCAAACACAAAATCAACATTTACTAAATTCAAGTACTTTTCAAGGACTCCCCTCAAATTCAAGTACTTTTCAAGGACTCCCCTCAAATTCAAGGACTTTTCAAAGACTGTGTGAACCATGACTGTAGTAGCAGGAGCAGCCGATCTTCGTTACTGCTGCGCCATGTCTTGCACTTTCACCAGAATACGGAAGATTTCTTGCATTCGCGCGAAAGAAACATTTAGACGTTCGCGTCAACATATTTATAGACGCCTGCTGTCTCTCGCGAGCGCGTTTCGCCGGAAATCCGAAACCCATTTTACCCAACAAAACCTCGGCTCCGGCACAGAATCCACGCCAACCCCCGATCACACGCGAAAAGATGGAGTGGCGTAGCCGTGGCGATGCGGAGAACCCTGACGATGCGAGCACGAGCGTAACCGCGGCAACAGGAAGAAACCCGGCGACGATGGCGCGAGCGTAACCGCGGCAACGTCCGCATTTCATCGTCTCCGTTTTTCTTCCGAGAGTGCGACGACAGGAAGGAAGTGCAATAGAGCGCGGGTGCTTGCTTCGAGAAGCTGCGTGTTCAATGAGGATGAGGAAGAGGAGAATGAGAGCAGCTGCGGGGAGCATCCATTCTCGTGCGTCAATTTACTTCCTGCCTCTTCACTCGAAAATAAACCGTGTCGCTCAGATCGCATCCCGAGCGAGCGAACGCTAAACCCACCCTACGCTCACCACCCGTGACCCCTCTCCCAAAGCTGCCAACGCACTTGCCCCCATACTGCAAGACCACCAAACCTCTCACTCCCCCACTCCACGAGCAACCCCGCCACTCATGCCAGCTTCACTAACACGCGCACGGACTGGCACATACACGACCAACCTACTCCTCTCTTTCACACCCACAGGAGGCATAGCATAGCATCAGGGGTGTATAATATAGACCTAAGTGTATAATATAGAGCTATACTAGTCTATACTAGTCGGATATACAGTAAACACCCGCATAAAAGATCCCGTGATTTTCTGTTTCTGGCTGAACTGGTTCTTATATATGTGATACATAGTGAGAAATCAGCCTGAAGAGGTTCTTAAAGAGGTTCTTAATTTTTATTTTTGGGGGGGGATATTATCTTAATAATTGACACTGTTGATGTCATTGACGATGAACTACATGTTGTTGGTTTCCAATGGTATAGCACACATACTTGGATTGCGCCAGTTTGCTCTAATTTTCGGTATTTTTTTCATATAAGAACCTGCTTAATTTATCAGGCTGAAGTGGTTCTTATATACTAGACCTGTGCTTTATTGGTCCAATTTCAGCCTGGAGGTTCTTAATCCACAGTTTTATATCAAGAGTCCATAATAGTAAAATTCTCTATGGAAATTTTCTCTATGGAAAAATTCTTCATGCAAATGTTCTATTATGGAGTCGTCTATATCATACACTCCTGATAGCATCCCACCCTTGCAGCTTTCGTGATGCATATGTTGGCCGACTGGCGGACTGAGCGTGGCTTCCGTGAGCTCACGCTCGCACGACGGTCCGCTCGCGACTCCAATGATCGGCTCTCCGCATCGGAAGCAGGTCATTG
>NW_014577601.1:73041-74191 GCF_000485595.1 Priapulus caudatus
CCCCCTACACTGCTGACAACTACCTAGCTACCCTCCCCCTACACTGCTGACAACTACCTAGCTACCCTCCCCCTACACTGCTGACAACTACGCAGCTCTATAAGCGGTGAGTGTGATCGGATCACAACGTGAGACATCAAGAGCTATCTTTCTGTCATCGAGCACGGGTGGGTAGTGGAAGTGAGGGATGG
Organism: Priapulus caudatus; assembly: GCF_000485595.1. Taxonomy (NCBI): domain Eukaryota; kingdom Metazoa; phylum Priapulida; class Priapulimorpha; order Priapulimorphida; family Priapulidae; genus Priapulus; species Priapulus caudatus. The sequence goes on from NW_014577601.1 coordinate 73,233, forward strand.
GAGTTGAGGAGGGAGGGGTAGTGGAGGGGAGAGGAGGAGGCCGGCGTGTTTGCTTTGCCATTAGGGAAAGGCAGCGGGTTGATACCATAATTGCTTGTCTGATGCGCTTTTCTCTAAGCTAACTACCAGCATTTACAGGTGTTAGCCGTGTTACGGGTGTTTGGAACACTATGGGTGTTATATTTTCGGGGTGTGGGAGCCATAGAGAGATTTCGGAGTGTCATGAGATACACTTGACAACAAAACGCCTACATACATCTACTGTGAGCATACTTGCAGTATGCAAACATCACGAAATGTTCTTATTGAGCCAGAAATGTGCTCCGAACTAAAGCATTTTGAAAACCGCGTCCGACAGAGTTTCGGCGAATAAATACACATAAATTATGTTGAGCGAAGGAGGTACGCTAGCGCAAATAGTTCCTGGAAAGAAAACACTATATTTGTTTGCTGACTGCATAAGTAATGTAGATAATTAACATATGATTTAGACAAATTTCACAATTTTGTACTGAACAAACATCGAATAATAAATTATAACTTGTTTTAGCATGGAAAAGAACTGTTAATGAATCTAGCCGATTGCTCGGCTGTGTCCCGGATGTGTAATCATTGCTGTGGTGCTACTTTCGTAAGACAAGTACTAATTAGTTTAGATTTTGTGAAGAAATGTTATGAAAATAGCAATACAAACGAGTTGTAGTGAATTTTTGCAACATAGACGTCACGAGCTCACAGTAGGTCTATATATGCATTTTTCTGCGAGAACATGCCGTTTTAAGAGTATTAGGGTCTGCAGTGTTGGAACTAGTGTGCGCTTTGGGTAGTAACTGACATTTGTTTGCACGTGCATTTTTACTTACCGTAGACTAGAATTGTAATCATCATCATCATCATTATCATCGTCATCATCATCATCGTCATCGTCATCATCGTCATCGTCATCGTCATCGTCATCG
>NW_014577601.1:75098-77335 GCF_000485595.1 Priapulus caudatus
TGGAGAATATATCACCTGAGGTAAACACTGACGGTTTACCTCAGGTGATATATTCTCCACCAGGCAAAGTGTTATCTGTTATTACCTTGGTCAGTGTACCATCACTCACCCCCACCCCCTCAACCACCCAAAACACCAGTAAAGAAAACACTAATTCTGTATTTCCTACTGGGAAAGGGAGGAGTTACGTGATATTACACGAATTATTCGTACAGTATAATGTACCATCACCACCCGCCAGCTCAAACACTCCACCCACACATCAATTATTTACACGGATGACCTACCGACAGGTGTGATGGCACCTGCCCCCACCGCCCATACGCGCGCGCTCACCTATGAAGAATTTAATGTGCACACACGGCGGCACAGTCGGCGCTTTTACGTGCGCAATGAAAGCAAACAGCAATCATAGAGCTAAAGCTATGTTTGCCCTGTTTGCCCTCTCCCCCGCATGAACTTTATACACCCGAGCAGATCTGACGGTACTAGATACAGGATGGGACGGGCTCGATTGATTAACACACGCCAAGACGTCCGATTGTGAATTAATTTGTAGATCGATCATTAGTGATCGCGAATAAAGATTCTGCATAGACAGCTAACTGTCGACGAATTTTCCTAGACTTGCCCCATGGTAGCGAGATTTCTGCATCGGCGGGAGCTGGCGAGCTACCGTACTTTTTTGCAGTGATTTTAATTTTGCGATTTACTATTCGCTTGCAATAAACCGTTTTATCGTAACAGCATAATTATTTTTTGCTTGAAACACGCACCTGTTTGAGGGCAATTTTACACTGCAAGTCGAATAGAGCCCAAACGCCATCCAAACTTTTACCATGAACAGTAATCTATCCACCCTATGATCCTCACTCTCCCACCTTGCGCTACTGCTTACCACTCCCACCTCCTTCCCAATGCGTGTCTCACCTTAAAAATGATCAGGGCATTGTCCTAAATCTCCGCCCTCCCTCGGCTCCTACCTCCTCTCTTCCACCTCCCCACCCCACTCTTTCCTCGTGAGACGGGACTCTCACCTTGTGACTCACGACCTTGTCGTAGGTGTCCCTCCTCTTCCCCTTCCCCTTCCTCCCCTCCCCATAATCCCTACTCCCACCCTCCCTCCCACTGCCTGAGATAGGACTTGCTTTGTGACTCATGACCTTGCTGTAGGTGACAACCCTTCCCCCTTCCTCCCCTCCCCTCCTCCCTACTCCCACCCCCTCCTTGCCCACCGGCCTGTCTCCCAGTACCTGAGACAGGACCCACCTTGTGACTCATGATCTTGTCAAAAGTCTCGATTCTTTTCTCCATCCTCCCCATCCCTACCAGTACCTCCCACTGCCTGAGACAGAACTCACTTGTGACTCCCGAACAAGCCATAGGTCTCGACGCCCCCCTCCCTCGCTTCCACTGCCTGAGACAGGACTCACCTTGCGACTCATGATCTTGCCGTATGTCTCGACGCCCCCTCCCTCCCTCCCACTGCCTGAGACAGGACTCACCTTGTGACTCATGATCTTGCCGTATGTCTCGACGAGTGACTCGGCGTAGAAGGGTGTCTCCCCGTACAGCATCTCGTACATGCAGACGCCGAGCGACCACCAGTCACACTCACAGCCGTACTTGCCCTTGCCATCCTCCATCGCCTGCCGATGCAAGCAGAAGATAGAGTTAGATACACAAGTAAAGGATGAGGGACAGGAGACAGGCCTTGCCATCCTCCATCGCGCGCCAACGCAAGCAGAAGACACGGAGTAAGATACACAAGTAAAGGATGAGGGACAGGAGACAGGCCTTGCCATCCTCCATCGCGCGCCAACGCAAGCAGAAGACACGAAGTAAGATACGGAAGTGCATACATGGATGCCACTCCTGAAGCTATGGATATGAGTAAACACATTTGGTGACATTTCCTGATAAGAAATTTAGAAAATACTACAATCTATTAAATTTGTAACATAAAAACTTTGATAAAACACTGTTATACAAGAATATATAACAGGCAAACATAGTTTAGATCATTAAATGCAATTCACTTTTTAAAAATTGTAAAAAAAACTTTTATTAAAAAGAAATTCTAATAACAATTTCTATGGTATTCAATTCCAACCTTCTATGGTATAAAGCCCACCCACGGCACCCCACCAACTAGATAAAACCCCCACCCCGCCCCATCAACTAGATACACGCCCCACCCCACCAAGGCAACTAGATACAAATCCCACCCCACCAAC
>NW_014577601.1:78975-80069 GCF_000485595.1 Priapulus caudatus
AGTGGTAGTTCATGATAAAGTACTGTAACAATGATGAGAGGTAATGTACGGCAGTGCAGTGGTAGTTCATGATTATGTACTGTAACAATGATGAGAGGTAATGTATGGTAGTGCAGTGGTAGTTCATGATAAAGTACTGTAACAATGATGAGAGGTAATCTACGGTAGTGCAGTGGTAGTTCATGATAAAGTACTGCGACAATGATGAGAGGTAATGTACGGCAGTGCAGTGGTAGTTCATGATAAAGTACTGCAACAATGATGAGAGGTAATGTACGGCAGTGCAGTGGAAGTTCATGATAAAGTACTGCAACAATGATGAGACGTAATGTATGGCATTGCAGTGGTAGTCCATGATAAAGTACTGTAACAATGATGAGGCGTAATGTATGGCAGTGCAGTGGTAGTCCATGATAAAGTACTGTAACAATGATGAGAGGTAATGTACGGCAGTGCAGTGGTAGTCCATGATAAAGTACTGTAACAATGATGAGGCGTAATGTATGGCATTGCAGTAGTAGTTCATGATAAAGTACTGCAACAATGATGAGACGTAATGTATGGCATTGCAGTGGTAGTCCATGATAAAGTACTGTAACAATGATGAGGCGTAATGTATGGCAGTGCAGTGGTAGTCCATGATAAAGTACTGTAACAATGATGAGAGGTAATCTACGGTAGTGCAGTGGTAGTCCATGATAAAGTACTGTAACAATGATGAGAGGTAATCTACGGTAGTGCAGTGGTAGTCCATGATAAAGTACTGTAACAATGATGAGACGTAATGTACGGCAGTGCAGTGGTAGTCCATGATAAAGTACTGTAACAATGATGAGAGGTAATCTACGGTAGTGCAGTGGTAGTCCATGATAAAGTACTGTAACAATGATGAGACGTAATGTATGGCATTGCAGTGGTAGTTCATGATAAAGTACTGTAACAATGATGAGACGTAATGTATGGTAGTGCAGTGGTAGTCCATGATAAAGTACTGTAACAATGATGAGACGTAATGTACGGCAGTGCAGAAGTAGTTCATGATAAAGTACTGTAACAATGATGAGACGTAATGTACGGCAGTGCAGTGGTAGTTC
>NW_014577601.1:81050-86952 GCF_000485595.1 Priapulus caudatus
TACTGTAACAATGATGAGACGTAATGTACGGCAGTGCAGAAGTAGTTCATGATAAAGTACTGTAACAATGATGAGAGGTAATGTATGGTAGTGCAGTGGTAGTTCATGATAAAGTACTGTAACAATGATGAGACGTAATGTACGGCAGTGCAGTGGTAGTTCATGATGAAGTACTGCAACAATGATGAGACGTAATGTATGGCATTGCAGTGGTAGTCCATGATAAAGTACTGTAACAATGATGAGACGTAATGTATGGCAGTGCAGTGGTAGTTCATAATAAAGTACTGCAACAATGATGAGACGTAATGTATGGCATTGCAGTGGTAGTTCATGATAAAGTACTGCAACAATGATGAGAGGTAATGTAAGGTAGTGCAGTAGTAGTCAATGACAAAGTACTGTAACAATCATAGTCCGTGATGAAGTACCAAGTAACAATGATTGTTTCATTTAGTAGTCACTTGTTAGTACAACAACTAAGTTGACTGCCATTTCTTTGGTAAAGCTCGCAAGATACAGCAAAATTCGGTACTCTAACCTTGGGCAAAGAATTGTTCAAGTCTTCTTACAAAGCAATAGTTTTATTAGAAATTGGCAAATTGCAGTGCATATTTATGTGAATTTCTGACTAATTTAGATATAGCGGCTGCTCAAGAATGTGAGTAATCTATTTCTGCTGTGGTCTCACAGTAAAAACCATCCACGCATTAACCGCAGTCTGTTAAACACGACACCCTGGATTCGTGGTAGCTAGCTTTTAACCTTTAATTCTCCTTCATCGTTGCTTTCTCTGAACNCTCTCTCTTCTCATCCCTTCCCTCCTCCTCACCCTGTCTCTCTCCCTCTCTTCTCATCCCTTACCTTCTCCTTATCCTATCTCTCTCGCTCTCCCCTATCTCTCTCCCTCTCATCCCTTCCCTTCTCCTCATCCTGTCTCTCACCCTCTCCCTTATCTCTCTCCCACTCTTCCCATCCCTTTCCTTCTCATCCTGTCTCTCCCTTCTTCTCATCCCTTACCTTCTCCTCATCCTATCTCTCTCGCTCTCCCCTATATTTCTTCCTCTCTTCTCATCCCTTCCCTCCTCCTCATCCTATCTCTCTCCCTCTCTTCCCATCCCTTTCCTTCTCATCCTGTCTCTCACCCTCTCCCCTATCTCTCCCACTCTCTTCTCATGATCTCATCCCTTCCCTTCTCACAGCCTTTCTCTCTCCCTCTCCCCATATCTCTCGTCCTCTCTTCTCATCCCTTACCCTTCTCCTTATCCCTATGCCTCTCCCTCTCCCCTATCTCTCTTCCCATTCCTTTCCTTCTCATCCTGTCTCTCTCCCTCTCTTCCCATCCTTTCCTTCTTCATCCTGTCTCCTCCTCCTGTCCATCCCTTCCTTTCTCTCCTGTCTCTCACCCTCATCCCCTATCTCTCATCTCTCTCTTCCATCCTTTCCTTCTCATCCGTGTCCTCTCACGCCTCTCCCCTATCTGCTCCCTCTCTTCCCATCCCTTTCCTTCTCAATCCTGCTCTCTCGGCTCTCCTCTATCTCTCTCCCTTCTTCTTATTCCTTACCTTCTCCTCATCCTATCTCTCTCGCTCTCCCCTATCTTTCTTCCTCTCTTCTCATCACTTCTCTTCTCCTCATCCTATCTCTCTCCCTCTCTTCCCATCCCTTTCCTTCTCATCCTGTCTCTCACCCTCTCCCCTATCTCTCTCCCTCTCTTCTCATCCCTTCCCTTCTCAACAGCCTTTCTCTCCCCCTCTCCCTCTCTTCTCATCCCTTCCCTTCTCAGCAGCCTTTCTCTCTTCTCATCCCTTCCCTTCTCAACAGCCTTTCTCTCTCCCTCTCCCTCTCTTCTCATCCCTTCCCTCCTCATCCTGTCTCTCACCCTCTCCCTTATCTCTCTTCCTCTCTTCTCATCCATTTCCTTCTCCTCATCATGTGTCTCTCCCTCTCCACATATCTTTCTTCCTCTTTTCTCATCCCTTCCGTCATCCTTATCCTTTCTCTATCTATCGTGTTAGCTCACCAGGTTCTTCTCATCCCTTTACTTCTCCTCGTCATGTCTATCTCCTTCTCCACATATCTGTCTTCCTCTATTTTCATCCCTTCCGTTCCCCTCATCCTTTCTCTATCTATCGCGTTACTAGCTCACCAAGTTCTTCTCATCCTGGAAGGCGTAGTGCAGCTCCGTGATCCAGCGGCGGTCTCCATACACGAGCACGTCTCTCTCCTCCTTGAAGCACGCCGTCTGCAAACGCAAAACACACCAACGTATTTTAATTAGCCAGCGAGCCATGCAGCCATGATTTGCACGGTCGGTTTTGAAACTTTAAATTTCCAGGGGAGGACCCTTTCTCATACCCCCCCCCCCACGACGCCCGCTACGGCGGTCTTGGCTGAGACACACACAAAAATTGCACTCCCAAATATTTTTCCTGCACTCCCACAATACTCATTCCTGGCTAATACCCTGAAACACACGCCGCGACGTCAAAACATGCGATCCTCGAACGTCTTACAACAGAGATCGATGGCTTCGCGTGCAGACAGACGGACAGACGGACGGTGTCTCGAGGGCGGCCCGCCTCCGCAGCCACCCGGTGACCCGCATCATGAGACATCGTAGGTTATTGCCTGCCGGGTCACTCGTGGGGGGGGGAGTACATCGAATTACGGACGCACGCACGCAAAAACGCGCACGATTCCCTAGGTGGCGCGCTGCGCGATTCATTATTAATCGTCAAATCGCTCTCGCACGACGCCGGGTCCCACGTACACGAGGGCGCCACACATGCTGCTACAGGTACGCCCCCTACTGTCAACCCCGCCGGCTGCAACTGTAAGGGGGGGAGGTGACTGACCAGAGAGAGGGCGCCGCGATCGCCCCGTGTAACGAGCTGTGCGGCCTCGCGTCGGGGCGGCGGGGGGGTCTGAGTTTTTGCAACACCAAACGCGGCCAAGCGTTTCCGAGCTTCCTTTCACGCGAGCGCGCACACCTCGCATCGCCACGTATTGATTCCTCGCGCCGCGGCTGCAAGCGGGAAGCAGGAAGCCACGCGCCGGCCATCTCCATCGCACGACAGCATCCGACAGTTCAGCGGAGCGTTGACCCCCGCCTCCTCGCGCCGCAACAAAACGAAGCCATCTTCGATCGCTTTTCCGTCTCTCCGCGCGCGAGCGCATCTCCTATTGCACTGTTTGCTGATGGAGGACCGAGGGATTACGCCGTGTTGCAGGCATAATTGCAGCAGGCTAGTGTAAGCCATACAGGCAAAAATCCCAATGCTGCCTCCGCAGCAAAGCCAAGCAGATTCTCCTCGTTCTGGACAAACAGACGGACAGACAGAAAGACAGACAGACAGGCAGAGAGACAGACAGAGAGACAGAGAAGCAGACAGACAGACAGACAGACAGAGAGACAGACACACAGACAGACGGACAGACAGACGGACAGACAGACAGACAGACGGACTGACAGACAGACAGGCAAGCAAGCAAGCAGAGGACAGACAGGTAGGTGGGCAAGGTAGGCAGACAGGCAGTCAGGAAGTTAGAAGTGTCGTTCAATCCCACAGGTACGTGCGCACAAGCAGCGACTCGCGCTAATTATCTCTCGCCCGTTACCTGGCAACGCACACTGCGAGTCGCTGCGCCCGACCATTGTCTCGCCCGCTCTGATTGCTTGCTTTTCATACTCAAGCACGCCCACCACAATCTCGCGTGATTATATCAAAACATGTAATCACGGCACCACGTCCGACTCCGCGGCGCATGCCACAACACGCTATCCACTTAACACGCTACCAAACTCTTCGGTGCAAGATAATTTAAGACGTGGCAACGCGGGGTGCAATGTAATTGATAGTGGATTGCAGAACGATGCTGCAGCGGCATCGGACCAGCCGCCAGCCCCCCCGGAAACTTTTTCAGGCGCTTTTTGCGCGCCGACACCACTTTATACTTAACTAAAAACAACTGCGGGTCATTAATTATGATCGGATTAATACTAAATAGGGTGCGGGGGAAGGTTCGGCGCGTGGAAGCTGTAGCAGCAGATGCATCCCCGCAGCTACGAGTTGTAGAGACGGTACAATGATTTCTCGTCATCAGGGTCGAGCTTAGCGCCAGGAAAACAGTCAATACATCGAGAGATATGGCCTATATGTGTATTGACGGTAGGCTCACTGCCTGTTACTAGTGCTACTGGTACTGGTTGGTACTGGTACTGGTTGGTACTGGTGCTAGGTAGAGAACTTAGCCCGTCAGCGACAGCGACAGCAGCAGCAGCAGCAGCAGCAGCAACATCATCTGGATTTAGGGCTGACAATGGGAATACAGGCACGATTGATTCCTCCACTGCAACATTACTGGGGCTTCATCATAAAATAGCCTTGTAAAGGCAAGCCCAAACCGCCAGCGACCCGACCCGACCCGACCCGACCTGACTTGACCTGACCCGACCCGACTTGACCTGACCTGAAATGAGCTGCATCGCATCGTCTGCATCTATTCACACACATCTTATTGCTAGCATTCCATTCTCTAATCACCGTCACCATCCCATAAATCATGTCATCATCCAATCATCGTCAGTATCTCATCATCGTCAACATCCCATCATCGTCAGTATCTCATCATCGTCAGTATCTCATCATTGTCATCATCCCATCATCATCAGCATCCCATCATCGTCATGAACCCATCATCGTCAGTATCCCATCATCGTCAGCATCCCATCATCGTCATGAACCCATCATCGTCAGTATCCCATCATCGTCAGCATCCCATCATCGTCAGCATCCCATCATCGTCAGCATCCCATCATCGTCAGTATCTCGTCATCCTATCATCATCAGCATCCAATTATCGTCAACATCCCATCATCCCATCATTATCAGCATTCCATCATCATCATCGTCCCATCATCGTCATCATCCCATCATCCCATCATCATCAGCATTCCATCATCGTCATCATCCCATCAGCATCAGCATTCTTTCATCGTTGTCAGCATCGTCAGCATCCCGTCACTACTAGCCTTTCGTCCTCAGCATCTCTTGCCAATGTTTACCCAATACAACCAGAGGATAACAGTGAAACGAACGCAAACAAATAGAGCAATGGGGGGATGGCCGCCGACAACCCAGTAGATCGTCTGCTAGTGCGTAGGAGGGCCATCTGGGACCTCCTCTGCTTACATCACAGCTGTTACCAGCAGCAGCAGCAGTGACGGCAGCAGCAGCAGCAGTAACATCTGCATCAGCAGCAACTCCAGCAGCATCCGCAGCAACAGCAGCATCCACAGCAACAGCAACATCCGCAGCAACAGTAGCATCCGCAGCAACAACAGAAGCAACACCCACAGTAGCTCTAATACTATAGTCACAGCAGCAACAGCATCAGCAGCAGCAACAGTAGCATCCGCAGCAACAGTAGCATCCGCATCAGCAGCAGCTGCAGTAGCATCCGCAGCAACATCCGCAGCAGCAGCAGCAGTAGCAGCTGCAGTAGCAACTGGAGCACCAGTAGCACGTGTTCGAAACTCCTCACGGGGAAGTAACGTGTATTGTTTTAACACTAGGAACGCTAATGTTATCACTGCTTGATACATGATGCGGCCCGCTCACCAATACACAGTCGCACATCCGATACACACGTATTATTATCCGATACACACGTATTATTATCCGATACACGCGTATTATTATCCGATACACACGAGGAACGCTAATGTTATCATGTTATCGTTGCTGTTTCTTTGCTGCTACTAAGTAACTAACTAATAATGACTTCCCAGCTAGGTCTGCGCAAGCACACATACAGTAACGTGGCTATCTCTCACACACACACGCACACGCACACGCACACGCACACGCACACGCACACGCACACGCACACGCACACG
>NW_014577601.1:87101-88548 GCF_000485595.1 Priapulus caudatus
TCTCTCTCTTCCCCCCCTCTCTCTCTCTCTCTCTCGCTCTCGCTCTCTCTCTCTCTCTCTCTCTTTCTCTCTCTGCTCACCAGCTCATATCCCTGACAATGTAAGAATTTAGTTGCTGGGTAAACTTACCAGCTCAACTATCACTATCACTATCACCATTAACTGTATTAGTCTAATAGGATAGCGTTCACCTCCGCCTTGGTGCAGACTCACCGTCTGCTTGCTTCAAGAAGAACCAGCAGAGGCTTCACACTCTGCCTCATAAGATGCTTGCGAAGCCGAGATGAGATGTACGAGTGCGATAGAGAACAACAAGCCACGGGATATGATTTCTTTATCTTCCCGTCTGTCTAGGACATCTATTGTTGTCTATGAGCAATATTACGTTCCGACCTCATATAATATTTCTATTGCTACGCATACTTTTCGCCTACTTTATGTTAGATAAATAACCACCCCGCATGTATGGCTTGATACAGCAGCTTGTGTCTCTTAGTGACACTTCAAACACGATTATCCTCTCCTGACAGACTGACAGTGCGTAAAACGATCCCAAAAAATGCCTCGTTAAAAGAAAAAACTCGAATCCACACAACTCCGCTTGAGAACACACGCAGGGAAACACGCATATACGCACGCGCGCACACATAGCACGTACTCGAGTGTTAGAACTGGAGTTAGGCACCACCCTGTACACCACCATTGACCGCTGCATAGAACATAGAACATATCCCTCTAATCTAGCCAGCCTCCAGGCGACCTGATGCGCCGAGGAGGAATGTGAAAGATGTTGTGAAGGATGCTAAAGGATGGTAAAGCATGTTGAAGGATGCTGAAGAATGCTAAGGGATGCTGAATGATGTTTTTTTAAAGATGCTCAAGGATGCTAAAGGGTGCTAAAGGATGCTTAAGCATGTTGAAAGAATCTAAGGGATGCTGAAGAATGCTGAAGGCTACTAAATGATGCTAAAGGACGCTAAGGCATGCTGAAGGTTGCTGAAGGATGCTAGAGTGGGGATTCATCGCGGCCAGGCCCCGCATCTCGCTGCAGCGGTATACGACGAACAATGCTTAATTAACGAAGCCCCCCCCCATCCCCGGTGCGTGCTGCATTAACGAACGACTCTCTGTTAACGCGACTAAAACGCTACGAATGCAGAGATACGTACAGCTGCATGCGTGCGTGATCCACTCACAGATAATTAATGATCATAGGAGAGACAGATGTAGGGCAATAGCAAGAGAGCAAGGGCAAGAATGGGTGAGGGATAGAGATAGACACGCGTGCGTGCGTGTGTGTGCGCGTGCGTGTGTGTGCCAGAGAGAGAGATATAGAGAGAGGAAGAGAGAGAGAGAGAAAGAGACAGAGAGTGTATCTACTCTGTACGTGCGGCACGTGCAGGTGCCATCGTCGCTCTGTTACAAGCGCCGGGGGCGGATGCGCTGT
>NW_014577601.1:88929-91067 GCF_000485595.1 Priapulus caudatus
AGAGAGAGAGAGAGAGAGAGAGAGAGAGAGAGAGAGACAGAGAGAGAGAGAGAGAGAGAGAGCGAGAGAGAGAAAGAAACAGAGAGAGAGGGGCATGAGAGAGAGAAAGAGAGAGAGAGAGGCGAGAGAGAGAGAGAAAGAGACAGAGAGAGTGTATCTACTCTGTACGTGCGGCACGTGCAGGTGCCATCGTCGCTCTGTTACAAGCGCCGGGGGCGGATGCGCTGTTATATTGCGTACATACATAATACATGTGTGTAAGCGCGCGTGCGTTCACCGCTGACAGCCAATACATGCTGTTCGCCTCACTCCCAGCGACGTACGACTGCCTGCCTGTCTGTCTGTGGTACGTCTGTTTGTCTGTCTGTCTGTGGTCCGTCTGTTTGTCTGTCTGTCTGTGGTCCGTTTGTTTGTCTGTCTGTCTGTGGTCTGTCTGTTTGTCTGTCTGTTTGTGGTCCGTCTGTTTGTCTGTCTGTTTGTGGTCCGTCTGTTTGTCTGTCTGTCTGTCTGTTTGTGGTCCGTCTGTTTGTCTGTCTGTCTGTCTGTCTGCCTGCCTGCCTGTCTGTCTGCTTGCCTGCCTGCCTGCTTGCTTGCTTGCCTGCCTGCCTGTCTGCCTGCCTGTCTGGCTGTCTGTCTGTCTGTCTGTTTCCCTCCCCGCCTACCTGCCTGCCTGGCTGTTTGATACACATATGATAACACACATAATACACATCATTATATAGATGCTACGCGCATGGCGCATGGCTGGAAACAAAGGACGGTAGACGATAGACAGACGGAGACGACTGAGCTGCTACCCTGCTCTGCCTCTCCATCATCTCCTCCATATGACTCTTTGAGAATCTCTACCGCAGACAAACCGAGGAGCAGACTGACAGAGCACACGATGAGCAGCTAGCGGCAGTGATGCTGCACGTGTGATGCAAATCATCAGACATCAGCACATATCACACTGAACAGCGAGCGACTCAGCCAGCCGCCGCTGTCTACGCTGCAGCTATAACGCCGGGATCGATATGTAATCAATACCATACAGGCTCTAATCAGTGAGTGAGTGAGAGAGAGAGAGGGGAGGGGAGAGAGAGAGCTCCTAGCACAGGTAGTGATTATCGAAAGAGATTAGGTAGGTTTGATAATTGAGAAGCTCGCCAAAGGTAAATGAAAGTCTGACCCGGTGCACACGCACACGCACACGCGAACGCACGCAGGCACACCCGAACGCACACACGCTCGCACGCACGCACGCTCGCACACACGCGCGCGCACACATGCACACTCCTTGCCCACCAACAGTAAACATCATCTGACAGATTTACGGAGCCGAGGATTGGAGCCCACAGCGGATGCAGGCGCTGACAATCCTAGCAGGTCGTATATATATAAATCCTCTCCAAGCGAAGTTTATACTCCCGCTCCCTCCGCCGTCACCCTGCTCCCAGTGCCTACAGTCCCTACGCCTACAGTCCCTACGCCTACAGTCCCAGTGCCTACAGTCCCAGTGCCTACAGTCCCTACGCCTACAGTCACTACGCCTACAGTCCCAGTGCCTACAGTCCCAGTGCCTACAGTCCCAGTGCTACAGTCCCTACGGGCATAGGGACTGTAGGCACATGTACAGGGACTGTGGGCATAGGGACTGTAGGCACTGGGACTGTAGGCGTAGGGACTGTAGGCATAGGGGCTGTAGGCGTAGGGACTGTGGGCGTAGGGATTGTAGGCGTAGGGACTGTAGGCGTAGGGACTGTAGGCGTAGGGACTATAGGCGTAAGGACTGTAGGCGTAGGGACTGTAGGCGTAGGGACTGTAGGCGTAGGAACTGTAGGCGTAGAGACTGTAGCACTGGGACTGTAGGCACTGGGACTGTAGGTGTAGGGACTGTAGCACTGGGACTGTAGGTACAGTCCCAGTGCATGTGTCTACAGTCCCGAGTCTGCTTGTCTAAGCCTTCAGTGTGAGATTGAACTAAGAGCAATCTTCTCCTGTCAAATGATTTCTGGACGCAATTCCTTCCGAGTAACTTTTATCCTCTAGCACCCCGCCCTTCCCACGCAAAGGAAAAGAGAGGATAAGAAAGGGAGAAAGAGAAAGAGAGAGAGAGAGAGAAAGAGAGAGAGAGAGAGAGAGAGAGAGAGAGAGAG
>NW_014577601.1:91482-91967 GCF_000485595.1 Priapulus caudatus
AAAAAAAAAAAAAAAAAAAGAGAGAGAGAGAGAGAGAAAGAGAGAGAGAAGGGGGGAGCAAAGGATGATCGGGGGAGGGAAAGTTAAAGAGATAGAGAGAGATGGGCATGAGTGGAGCACTCACTGTACACTCACATCTCACTTCTCTCACAGACAGGCGTGTAGCTGCACTCTCTCACTGTGTTTCATCGGATCAGCATCGCTCACACTGGTCGATATGGCTTCTACTCGCTGCACTAGGCGCAGGCCGACGCGTCAGCGAGGGCGTGCATAGATTTCCTCACGCGCCCTCCCTCTCCCCGCCCGCGCGACTCTCTCTCCCCGCCCGCGCGACTCTCTCTCCCCGCCCGCGCGGCTCCCTCTCTCCCGCCCGCGCGGCTCCCTCCCCTAACTCAGACTAATATTCGCTACCCCTTGATTGACCAATGACCTCATTATCACCAGTATATATACATTCAAGCTAAGAGAGGCTAGAGAGAATATGG
>NW_014577601.1:96291-100729 GCF_000485595.1 Priapulus caudatus
CGGTGACAGGTGAGAGCTCACCACCACGGTGACAGGTTTATCACTCATTACGCGGTGAGGTGCCGCGGTGCCGAGCGGTGCCGACTGATCGCGGTGCTAGACTCATTACGTGTAATTATGATCGCCTGCCTCAGGTGGAACCAGGCTGCAGGTAGAGGAGATAAACACGGCTAGTGTGCTCCGACCGCACGTCGCTCGCTGCTACCGGCTTCCGGATAAATTCCTTCTGGTTGATAATGATTGAAATAATGAGATCCCATTTAGTTCTAATGCATTGCATCGTGCGTAATGTCTTTTGTGTTCGTGCGTGCATGTATGCGCGTGTGCGTGCTCTCTCTCTCTCTCTCGCGTGTTTGCGTGTTTGCGTGCGTGTGTGCTTGCGTACTCTGTGTGTGCGTGTGTGCGTGCGGGCATGCATGCGTATAAGACATAATCACGAACTCAACAGATACATAATACATAGAAAAACGATAGTCTGCTATCTAGAAAAAAACTGACGTTAATCGAGTCTTAATTGTGGAAAAAGTCGTCGGCTGCACTCTGTGCGATCAAGCATTTTCATCAGCTGCGTATAAATTATGCAACAGTCCACCTCGGCCGCGTTCGATTTAAACGCTCGTCGGAATTGCCAAACGCTCAGCGGATATCCACCTATTACATTATATAAGCAAATGACTTGAAAGGGATAAAGCCTTAGAGATTTCTTTTTAAGTATGTAAAGATCGATTTTAATTTCAATTTTTTTTATCAACACATTCCATTACGTTTTAGTCGATAGCGATTAGAAGAAATTATACAATGCATACTGTATCCATGCATGCGTTAGCATGACATATTGTAGTAACATTTTTACATAGCACGTATTGTCCAAGGCAAGTATGTGAAAGAACTAACTCACTACGATCGTTAATAGTTAGTATCTTGTTAGTATGAACTATGAAGTAATTATGTGCAGGTACTAATTCATTAAGAAACAGGTGTAAAATCGTCACACGCAGGCACGGCGCAGTAGCTACATGCAGGGGTTCTTAACCGGTGGTCCATGGACCACTTTGGGGTCCGTGGATGGGCTTTAGGGGGTTCGTGAACCAGGGGCATAAAAATTATTGTGTTTATGTGCTTATGTGCATTTTTCTGGGGCGGGGTCCGTAGCTTTCACCAGATTATGAAAGGGGTCCATGGCTCAAAAAAGGTTAAGAACCACTACACTAATCCATGACACAGATACGACTCGGTGGTGGTAGACCGTACAAGCATTAACTATGGCTGAGAGGGTCTATGTCCCCCGGGGTACTGCCGGACGGTACCCTGGGTACGGTCCGGTATACGTCCCTGGTACTATCTAATATGCCGGACCGTACCTCGCCTACTCCACTAACGAGTCTAGGAAGTCGCCTACGCCTACTCCCTAACCCTAATCCTAACCCTAATCCTAACCCTAACCATATCAAATAGTGACCAGGGTACGTTCCGGTATACCCAGGGTAGGTTCCTGCAGTACCCTGGGAGACATAGACCCTATGAGCTTAACTATGCGCACACATCAATCAGTTGCCAGCGTAATTAGATGATCTACTGGTCACTGCCACTGCCGTTTCACTCCATCGCTCCCTCTTTTTTCCTCATTTTTTTTCCGACTCGACTTCTAGGCAAGTTAAATAACATAACATTCGTGTGTGCAGTATTTTACCAGTGAAAGTATTAACCATTTGCGGCTGTTATGAACAGTAGCAAAAAAACAATCCGGTTTCAGCATGCCCCTCTTATTTTTTAGGGTGTGGAGGTCCATTTTTTGTGGCATTCGGCTCGTGTTAGTGGGTGAAGGATGATTGATGGTAAATACTACTCCAGCAATTATTGTTCATTCAGGTGAAATGCATCAACAAATAATAGTTTACGAGCGAGCGAACACCGAGTTGCTCTCAACGCCATGCTCTCTCTCTCTCTCTCTCTCTCTCTCTCTCTCTCTCTCTCTCTGCCTCCCCCTCTCTCTCGTTCTCCTCCCAACAAGTGCTGCTGACATGTAACAGGCTTTAGAATCACAAGCCGACAAGCAGACATTTCGTTAGCCTCACTGCTTCGCCGCTAACAGCAGTAAGTAGTACAGCTAGCAGCTCTGTGAGTTGTTGTGCGATGACGAGAGACAGGAAGAAAGAGAGACAGCCTGACGGTTGTCTATTCTCATAGCTCCGACATCGTGCCTACCTTTGTCTGTGTCTGTCACAGTCTTCTCCTCCCATTCATCCCCTCCCCTATAAACCACTGGCAGTTCCAACAAATCATTATTTTTCATTTTTACTGGATTTGTTGAACTGCCAGTGCCTTAGCGCTTCGTCGCACCTCCCCTCCCCCTCATTCAGCTCGCCCTCCCCCGCTGGCGCCTTTTGATGCTTGAAGGCCACTCCATCTACACACCTATTCCTCTCTTTCCCTCCCTCCCTTTTACTCCATATAGTCCTCTCTTTCCCCTACCTCCCTCTCTAGCCTTCTCTCTTTCTCTCACTTTCTATCTTTTTCTCTCTCTCTCTCTCTCTCTCTCGCGCTCGGTCATTTTGTCTCCTCTCACACTCTTTCACTTGCTCCCCATCCCCTCTCTCTCCACTCTCTCTCTCTCTCTCTCTCTCTCTCTCCTCATCCTCATCCTCTCATCTCTCTCTTCTCCTCTCTCTCTCTCTCTCTCTCTCCTCTCTACTCCTCTGCTCTCTCTCTCTCTCTGCTCTTCTCTCTCTCTCTCTCTCCTCTCTCTCGTCCCTCCTCCCCCTCCCTCGCCCTTCCCTCCACTCCTCCTCCTCCTCCCTCCTCCGGCCCCCTCCTCCCCCTCCTCCCCCCCCTCCCTCTCTCGTCTCTCTCATCTCTCTCTCTCTCTCTCTCATCTCTTCTCTCTCTCTCTCTCTCTCTCTCTCACGGCTCGCTCGATCCTCGCTCTTCCTCTCTCTCTCTCCTCTCTCTCTCTCTTTCTCCCTCTCTCTCTCTGCTCTCTCTTCTCTCTCCTCTCTCTCTCTCTCTCTCGCTTCTCCCTACCATCTCTTCTCATCTTCTCTCGCGCGCTCTCTCTTCCACTCTCTGCTCGTCTTTCTCTCCTCCCTCTCTCTCTCTCTCTCTGTGCACTAATTACACAAACACTTCCCCTGGGCGTCTATGTAATGAAACCTCTATTGGACCCACTGTTACCTGCAGCCTGAATAAAAGAAGACGTTGCAAAAATTCGCTTCCACTGAAATGCATACATTTGCATAACTCGGCCGAAGGCGCACGCAAGCTCGCAGGTGGAGCACCGTCAGCACACATTACTGTAACTTCTCACGACGTACTAGTATATCGCATATTCTCTAGCATAAGAAGAAACGTGGGTTAAAAAAAATTGGCGGCGTAGAGCGTCATATATCGCATAAACATTTAATTATATTCAATAATGTATAATATCGATGTTGTATATTCAATAGTGAGGTGATGACTAACCGCCTCTCTGTTAAACACTGTTCGAGCGCACTCTCTAGCTTTCTTGTGAATGTAAAGAATCTGAATTCACAACTGCCCTTACAGCAGCGTATCGGGGGGGGGGGGGGGGGACCTCACGGCTACGTCACACAGCGAGGGTGATGCTCCATTAGGAGCGTTCCCAACTTTAATGTCATTAATGTCGTGATATAAAATAGTTACCAAGGGGGGGTTAGATATAAAATAGATATCAAGGGGGGGTTAGATATAAAGTAGTTACCAAGGGGAGGGGTTAGATACAACGATATCAAAGAGCTATCAAAGTCGCTCGCCTTCATTGCTCGAGCAAGCGGAACAGAGACCGGGGGTATGATGGCTTCGTTTCGCTAAACTTCGCTGTCGAGCAAGCGAAATAGCGACAAGGGGTATGTTCGCTTCGTTTCGCTAAACATCGCTGTTAACTTCGCGGCTAAACGAGCGGAGTAGCATGGTAGGCATACACCTGTATCAAACGTATGTATCAAACGTATGTATCAAACGTATGTATCAAACGTACTGTATCAAACGTAAGTATCAAACGTATGTATCAAACGTACTGTATCAAACGTATGTATCAACGTACTGTATCAAACGTCAATTCTACACGTTACGTAAGTGCACATGCGACCCTTATTGCCCATGCGCAAGGTGTAGAGGGTAGACTGTAGAGGGTAGCGAATGTCATAAGGAAGCCCACTGCTCACTCTGACCCTGCACCCCACCCCTCTGTCGCCGCACACATTTCACCGCGCCCCATGGTCCTCGCAGCCGCGTGGCACGCAGTCGTGACAGCTGCTAGCATCCATCCACACACACATCCACACACACACACACATCCACACACACACACACACACAGTAATGTAATTATGTATAAGCTCCGGTCATTAACGTATATAACGACGCGTACGATGATTAGGATCAGGGAGAGAGATCCACGCTAGCTGTCTGCCACCCATGTT
>NW_014577601.1:106092-110915 GCF_000485595.1 Priapulus caudatus
ACACACACACACACACACACACACACACACACACACACACACACACACACACACACACACGCACACACAGTAATGTAATTATGTATAAGCTCCGGTCATTAACGTATATAACGACGCGTACGATGATTAGGATCAGGGAGAGAGATCCACGCTAGCTGTCTGCCACCCATGTTACCCAGCCGCCTGATGGACGGCGGCCGGATGTGCGTACAGCAGACAGCAGACAACACACAGCGGCAGACACCGAGACAGCAGACAGCAGGTAGAAGCAGAGACAGCAGACAGGAGCAGACACCAAGACAGCAGACAACAGGTAGAATCAGAGACAGCATACAGGAGCAGACACCGAGACAGCAGACAATATCTCTCTCTCGCTCTCTCTCTCACACACACACACACACACACACGCACGCACGCACGCACGCACGCACGCACGCACGCGCGCGCACGCATGTACACGCATTGCATGTACATGTACACACACGCACGCACGCACACAGCACATCTGTTCAGCATAACGTGTTAATTTTCAATTTAGCTGCCAATTTCCTTTTACGAGACGAGCGCGTGCGACTCTCTTCAAGGCTGTTGGGAAGAGGGGGGAGAAAGAGCGAAGGAGGCAGCGGGGAGGAAGAGGATGAGAAAGAGTGATGTAGGCAGCGGAGGAGGGGGAGGAGGGGAGGAGGGGTGATAGAGGCGGCAGGGGAGAATGCGATGAAGATTGATGGATGCAGCAGGGAAGAGAGGGGAAGGGTAATGGCGGCATGGGAAGTGGAGGGGGAAGAGTGATAGCGGCAGTGAAGTACGATTTACGCTTGTGTGCTGATTAACTGAGCCACCACACGCACGGACGCACTCACATGCTACACGAACGCACACGCACGAACGCACGAACGCACACACGAACGCACACGCACGCGCACACAAGCACATACGCACGCACACATATCACATACGCAGGCACTCACAAATGCACGCACGCACGCACGCACGCACGCACGCACGCACACACACACACACACACGCACGCACCGCCATCATCAGCGGGCGCTCACTTGCCGTGCCGTACAAGTGACGCGTGTGAGCAGACTGCAGAGCAGCAGCAGTAAGCAGCTGCTTGCTTATGCGCACGCGTTATTACACAGGTGCAACAAGCCGTAACAGAGCGCCCCCCGCAGTAATCGCTGTCAGACATCCACGGCCACCGACCGACGCAAGCAATGACCGCCGTGCAGCATGTAGTAACAGGAGTAGAATTCCCTATTAGTATTATCTACACCTGGTAGTATGTACCACCTCCCACCTCACCCCCACCCCGACTCTCCTGTTCACAAGCGTCAGATCAACTTCTTCATTGCGCATGGGAAATAAAGGTCAAATTCTTATGGACTGACATGACCTGCACCCTGCACCATGCTAGGCATGTTAGCAACATAGCTCCTGGCTCCCCCGTTCATGCACAATGTATAAGGGGGGGGGGCGTTTTCCATAGGGGGATGTATAGCATGCTACATCGTCACTATGCGGGTCGCAACAATGTGATACAAGCATTAACGTGCAGCTGAGCGTTCAATTCTTAATCAACATTTCGCGCAGCGACGATAAAGCTCTCGTAAACTTTCCCCTAACCGCTCCGTTGGAACGAGCGAAAGTGCTTGGAGACCAAATGGATGCGTGTCCACACGCTGCAGTGTAGCGTGACGCTCTGCCGTAATCCCACCCTAACCATAACCCTAACCCTAACCCTAACCCTAACCACCATCCTAACCCTAACCCTAATCGCCATGCTAACCCTAACCACCATCCTAACCCTAACCCTAATCGCCATGCTAACCCTAACCACCATGCTAACCCTAACCACCACCCTAACCCTAACCACCATCCTAACCCTAACCACCACCCTAACCCTAACCACCATCCTAACCCTAACCACCGGCCTAACCCTAACCCTAACCATGATCCTAACCCTAACCACCACCCTAACCCTAACCACCACCCTAACCCTAACCACCATCCTAACCCTAACCACCATCCTAACCCTAACCGCCACCCTAACTCTAACCACTATGCTATCCCTAACCATGATCCTAACTCTAACCACCATCCTAAGTTCCTTACCCTAACCACCATCATAACCCTAACCACCATCCTAATCCTACCTACACACTCTACCCATGTCCCTAACTTCGGACTTGACCACAGTTGAAATAATCATTCGCCTATGCATATCCTACCCACGTACCTACCCATAGCTTAGGCAACAATATGCTAGATAATTAACGGCTTTTATTAATGTAAACAACTGAATAGCTCCCCAAATTCTCCGGGGCAGCTCTAACACTGATCACATAGCGTAAGTAATTACGTCCGATACAAGGTGCAGCGAGTCTCAGCTTCCGCGCACACGCTACACCGCAGTGATTGAAAACCGCTGTATCGCCACTAGAGAAAGAAGCTAATACAGTCCCTCTCCCCGCTACGCCTCCTTACGCCCAGCGAATACAGGATGGTAGTAATATATGTGCTGTGTGGTACCGCCGAGGGAATACGGAATGGTATGTGAAAAACCAGTGTGTGTGTGTGTGAGCGCCCCACGCACTTAGCTTCAGCCTATGGCATCAGCAGAGTGGTCTTTTCAGCGGATATGCCGTCTTTACGCGGTCGATGCGTTTAAAGAGTCGATCGCACCCACAGCACTGGACATTTGCTCACTGGCTTGACTGGTAGCACTATATGTCATGATCAAGAGCTAATAACACATAGGTATTATTAGCTCTTCATATGATGAATATTAAAGCTGGTATCGACCGGAGCACATCTGGCTACAGAAGCTTGCTCAGTGATGCAGATGGGGTCGTTGTCGTATCAGGTACTACAGATATGTAGCCGAGGTAGTTTTAGGTTGTTTAGTATTATGTTTATATTTTTATATGAGGTATGTTTAGGGTTAGGATTAGGGTTAGGGTTAGGGTTAGGGTACACTTCTGTAGTACAAGTCTGGTACACTTTGTGTATACATATTATTATTTATGTACCTCGGGTACATATCTGTAGTACCTGATACGACAACGACCCCTTGAGCCTCAGTGACACAACAGCAGCGACCAAGCGTGACTACCACCCACCCTAGTGAATCTTCAGGTGCAGTTGTCATGTTAATCACTAGGCCTCCACTGCGACTCTCTCTCTCTCTTCACATAGAAATAGCGGTGAAAATCTGGTATTTTTGCCGAAAACCAACTCGATATCCCTGTTTGCTGCGACCCTCTCTCGCTTTGTGGCCAGTGTATTGCTTCCGGTCGCCGCTGTGTAGCGCCATGGTAGCGCTGACTCATTACGTCAGTAGTACTCAGTAGTGAGCGTGTATCTATCTGTACATCCAGCGTGAGGTGGGCACAGGTGGGGGTCATCACTATGGCAATCGATAACCGACGTCATTCATTCCATTTGTCAATCATTGACGGAAACACGCGAGGTTTCCCAAAGTTATCTCAAAGCGAGAGACAGTCGCAGTCAGCAGGTATCTCGAGTCGGTTTTCGGCAAAAATACCAGATTTTCACCGCTCATTATCTCAGCGTAGGGGCATCGTAGAGACATGCGGTTTGCTTTATATTAACAAGGTAGGACAGCTGATCAATAATACTGCAAAAAATCGTCAAAATAAAAAGGTAAAAGTTTATTAATTCGACTAATACTGCAACATGGTTTCAGCATTTCACCGTTGTACGCTCTCCTTCTTTATACGCTCTTGATGACATGCAGCAAAGCAGACACGCGGTGTGGGGGTAATTGCGGTGAGATTAATGACCAGGCACATAATGATGCCACGTAATAGCGGCATTATGGTGCGCTGTCCTGTGCGCCGCTACCTCGCTTAACAATGCCTTCCTTCCGAATGCTAGGTAATGCACTGGTGTAGCATGGAGGACATCCCCCTTATGGCAAATTAAACCTCCCCAATATCAATTGCGCACGGAGACGGGCATGTCTTGCAGGGCACATGACACATTGTTCATGCGCAGGCGGATTTGACTTTTATTAGCTACGGGTAATGTATATAGGGGGCCTTTGTCATAAGGGGATATCTACCATGCTACACCGGCACAAATACACCCATAGTATGGCCAACTCAACCCAATATTTAATAACCAACATTTCATACGTACAAACGCGCGCACGTGCAAGTACACACGCACAGACACGCATGCACGCACGCACGCACGCACCCACACACACACAGACACACACGCACGCACGCACAGGCGCACACACGCATGCACGCGCGCACACGCGCACACAGCCAGCTGCAGGGCCACTGGGGCACTGAAGCCCTGAGGAGACGGCTCGTTACCTTGGCGACCGTCTCCCCCGCAGAGACGCCCCGTTACCCTGCCGAACATCTGTCTCACAGACACGCGGGACAGACCGCTGGTGCGAATTTAGGACCCTCTCGATTTATCGCCACCTACAGCTGCAATGCGAGGCACGTGCGTGTGTTGGGGGAGAGAGGATGAGGGGCGAGTGCGAGGAGAGAGATAACTTAGTCTTCATCTGGATTTCGTCTGTTGCTGGTGTTTGACTGGCGATGCTTGGGCGTCGTAGATTCCGCTAGCAGCGTGCAGTGAGGGTTAATGACAGCCGCGGCGACCGGACGCCGGGCGGGTCATGTGTTTAGTCTCATGCCGGGAGAATACTGCGCTCCGGAAACGTGAATGCCTGCCCGCCTGCCTGCCTGCCTGCCTGCCCGCCTGCCTGCCTGCCCGCCTGCCCGCCTGCCTGCCCGCCTGCCTGCCTGCCCGCCTGCCCGCCTGCCCGCCTGCCA